>NW_026947536.1:4210000-4232500 GCF_034190915.1 Cavia porcellus
GTAGCCCAGGGCAATCTTCACAGGTTGACCTTAAACTACTGACTGGTGACACTCCGGTCATTCTTAGCTCACCTAGGGCTGGAGTCAAGGGCCTATGCACCACTTCTTTGCCTTGGGCTACATTTCATGCTGAGAGCAGTGGAGTGGGGTGGGGTGCCTGGGCAACACTATCCCCCAATATCTGCTCAGGCAAGTCCCTTGGCCTCCACCTTGCCCCCACGTGATGTCCCCCATGACCCTGGCTGGCTGGCTGGCTGGCAGTCATTTTCCTGTTCCATCCCCCTCTCCTGTATGCTGAACAGCATTGATATATATATATATATATATATATATATATATATATATATCAATATATATCAATATATATATATGCTTAAAGGTGATAAAGATGATAAGAGATGATAAGTCAGATGTTCAGATGTAGGTTTTGCTGGGTAGGTACCAGCTTCTTCACTTGGGCGTGCCCCAGCCCCATGTGATGGGATGTCTTTACTACCACCACCACCATGGTAAGTTAAGGACAACAAGCAACACCAAGGAGAATGACGACAACAGTGGGTGTTGTGTGTGGCGGTGAAGGCTTAGAATCCTAACCTAAAACTCAAAGACAAGGAGAAAACCGAGTTCGTCACAAAGATTTGACTTTTTTGCAGATTTGAGCCCAGCCTGCCAGAGGAATTGTTCAGTGATTTACGGAGACACTGTCAGGACATTCTGAAGATAAAACTAAAGACAGGTGGGGCAGGTAGGGCAGGTGGGGCAGGATGGGCGGGGGAGTGAAGCACCAGCTTTGTCAAAGAAGAGACCTTAGTTGTCATCTCCAACATTAATTAAAATGAGAGAAGTAAGGAAAACCAAGACAGACCAAGAGATGGGGCAGTCCTATCCCAGCGTGTGGCTCACACCAGATCACATAAAGACAACCACTGGGGAAGCAGAGCCAATGTCAGGTGGGATCCGGTGCACCCTCACCTCCTCTCACTTAGTTAGTGCGTGGCCTGGCCTGCCTCAGAAGTGGCCAGCTGGCCCTGGTTGAAAGGCGAGAAGGGAGGAAAGAAGGAAGCAAGCCTGGCACATCTTGGTGGGCTCCACCGTTCAAAGACTTTCTTCACATCAAGTTGTCACCAGGGACTTAGCTCAGTATTGTAAGCTCTTGCAGCCTAGGAAACAGGAAACGTGAGATCATGGGTTCAATCCCCAGTACCACAAAAACAAAGAAATAAATAAAACAAAATTTAAAAACAAGGAAGTTAAGCTGGGCGAGGTGGCTCACACCTGTTATCCCAGCACTTGGGAGGCTGAGGAAGGAGGAGCCTTGTCAGTTCGAGATCAGCCTAGGCTACAAAGTGAGCTCGAGGCCAGCCAGAACTGCATATAGAGACCCCCCCCCCAAGATGCAAAAATAATAAAGTTAAATCAAGTCGTTGACAGACGGACAGACTGACCGACTGACCCATGGCTGCCACTATACAAGGTACAGTAGTGAGTTCAGTGTGGCTAAAGGTATGTCTTTCAAAAATAAAAAATGATAAAAGGATCCCCTGTACCAAAAACAAACAAGCGAACAAAATTACGCGGTTCGCAGTCCTCTGAAGGTTTGCGGCAGAATCCTCTAAGGCTCTTGCCACCCATGGCAGCAGTTATTACCGATGATGGGATAGAAATGAATCCTGCACAGGCTGCCAGAAATCCTTTCCTAAAGTGTGGTTCCATTTGAAACAGCGAGTGATGGGGCTCGAGTACTGCGGTGTGGGGTTGGGTGAGTGTGGTATGTATGGCTGTAATCCCAACCCTCACTAGGGAGTTGGAGGCCAAGGATGATGAGACACTGAATTGGAGAAAGCCAGGGTCTCAAAATGAGCTCAGTCAGCCTAAGTCTGTGAACCTTCCCTCGAGGTTGTGTCAGAAGTTCTTAGCCAGAAGCTGGGTTGGAGTGGCACGTGCCTGTGATCCCCCACCCAGGAGGCCTGAGGCAATCCCATTACTGTGACTTCGGGACAAACCTGGGCCATGTATTGAGTCTGAGGCTGACCTGAACTAAGTGGTGAGACCCTATTGCCAACACCAACTGCCAACAGCCACAACTATATAAACAACAGAAACGTGTGTACACACACACACACACACACACACACACACACACACACACACAAACACCCGGAGAGGGGTTCTAGTACAGATGGTGAATAGATAACAGCAGGCTACAGAGGCTCCCTGAGGTAGTCAACTTAGACTCCAAAATTAATACAGCATGGGGAGTCCCAAACAGAGGGAGATGGATCCACCTGACCCAGGCACAAGCTGAGAGAAACCCATTAAACATACAGTCCCGGTGCTACCATTGGAACAGCTAAAGGCTCGGTGCTCCCGCTGCAGTGCTTGAACTCGCACAGCCGAGACTTACTGAGCTACCAAAAGCCCACCGCTTCAAACTCACTGGAGATGCACTGACACTGAGGTTGGGGGTCAGCGTGCCGAATGGAGAGCTGGGCTGGTGGGGAACCTGCATTGACCTTCGGTGAGTGACGGGAATAAAACCAATCCACAGAAAAAGGGACTCCAACAGACGACATTCATTCTGGGGCTGGGCAGGGCAGACTGGTGAGAACAAGGAACAGCAGTGAGTTCAGTCAGCTGCTCCCTTCTCAAGCAGGATTGGTGGGGTGAGCTTGACCTGGGTCGTGCCCTGGGCTGAGATCCAATAGGTTACCCCAAACCAAGTACCTACACCTGGCAGCGCACCCTAATGCAGTGAGGTGCTCAGCAGGTTCATTAACCCAGAGAGGAGGGCCCTGCATATGCTGCCCCTGTTTGTACCTCCATAGTACACTGTAATGGGCAGGAGCACCTAGTCAGTGCGCTTCAGGCGAACTAACTGTAACCAACAAAGAAAGAAACTGGGTGGGGCCTCCTATATACACCTGTATGAAAGGAACAAAAAATATGAGAAGAGGAAGCAATAAGAAAAGGTCCCCAGCCCTGAGAACATTGATACAGAAAAGGTAAATGCAAAGGAGATTGAGGATGGCAAACACAATATCAGACATGGCACCAGTGGACATAAAGTGATATCTTTGGGACCTCATAGACGAGTTCAAAAGTGAAATATTGAACCAAGTAAAGCAAGACTTAAATAGAATAATAAAACAAATGCTAAGCATCTCTCAAAAAGACACAGATGGAAGAATGGAGAAACAAAAAGGTGGGGGGGGGAACCATTTGACGGAGAATATAGACAAAACAGAATACATCAAGCAGATCCAAAGAGATTACCAGGAAATTAAAAGCTCCATTGAAAGCTGGCAAAACTGCTTGAAAGAAACTAAGGATAGATTCTCCAAACTGACTGGAGGACAGGTTTGTAATGTGGGGTCATGAAAGGAAAAATTTCTTAAAAATAACAAGGAAACAAGCAGTAACAATACAAAGGCTAGAAGACGACAAGTGGATCTATAATTTAAGAATAAAGAATGTGAATGAAGAAGCAGGGGTACAAACAAAGGAACTGCAAAGGCTATTCACAGAAATAATTACGGAAAACTTCCCAAACATGGGAAAAGGAAATGCTATTCAGATGTATGAGGCTTACAGAACTCCAGCCACCTACAACCAAAACAGAACTACACCCAGGCATTTAGTAATCAAGATCTGTCCCAGTTTGTATACAAGCACTAGCTCTGAGGGCACAGACAGGTATCCCCAAAATATCACGATATAGCACAGCGACCATCTTTAACTTCCTATTAACTTAATCTGTATCCCTGTATAACTTATACTGGTATATCATGACTGACCTTAGTTAAACCTGATTTGTTTGATGTCTGTTTGTTATTGACAGATTTTATTCAAAACTATTAAGGTTGATAGTATGAACTCTGCAAGTTTAGACATCTACATTGAAAATGACAATGAAGGGGCTGGGGATTTAGCTCAGGGGCATAAGCACCTGCCTCGCAAGCAGGCAGTCGTGAGTTCGATCCCTGGTACTGATAAAAACGAAAAAGACATATAAATAAATAAATAAATAGATAAATAAAATAAAATAAAAAAGAAAATGACAATGACTCACTAAGATACCCATTCTAGGTTGGTTACTACCTGTTTTTGTAGTTCTACATTATCTACAAAGTTGTATTTCTATTAATACTGTTATGTACTTATATATTCAATAATACTATATCTGATGATATAGCCAATTCTATGGATGACAACAAGAGACAACATAGTAACCATGATAGAACTCCTTGTACAGCAGTTTTATATGTCTTTTTAGTTTTATGTGTCTATAGGAATATGTTTTGTTCTGTCCTGCTTTGTTCTGCTTCTCCCTCTAATATAGAGAGGATAGAAATACATGTCAAGACTCATGTTTGCGTAAAACCTATAAACAGTTTGAGAGAACTGATCTTATGACACATGATGAAACGAACAAACGCTTTGAAGGAAAAAAAGGCACTACAGCACCCAGTGCTGACTCTGGCGGGTCATGGTGTGAAATTCAGCAATACTATTATTCTCTGTTCAGAGTGATTTTAATCTGCTTTGGTTTGTTAAATCTCAACATAAATGCAGATATGAATAAATGCATGTATGTTAAGAGTATAGGATTGATAACCACATTACTAAGATTTTATTAGATAGTTGAACAGAATTATTTCCAGTCTCGCTGTTTGAATTCCCATTAATATGTTCCACTCTTGTGTCTTGAACAACTATTTGTAAGAGGACAATATGTAAACATCAACAAGTGATTTATTACTGTTTATTTTTTTCCATTGAAAGTATGTATTATTTCGACCGTTTTCTGTTTCGTTTTGTCTTTCTTTAAATAAAAATTTAAAAATAAACACCCAGAGAAACACAAAGGTGTTAGCGTCTCTTACTTGGAATGTAAAATTATCTTTCACGATACCCATGGCTATTTTTGCAGCCATGAACAGAGGAGTCGCAATCGGACACGTAACAACAATGAAAACATTGAGAGTGAATGAATGAAACTTGAACGGTGACTCTTCTGCATGTCCCTTTTCATTCTCTGGTACTCTTCACGTGAACAGGGAATGGGGAATGGTGACGGACGGACGAACCAACAGACAGTACCACCGCCGGCATGGAAGGTTTTATGTTGCTCGACCCACACCTCTTGACACAAGTAGGGAATTCATTTACTTATCTGTGGTGAATGGGTCCTGCAAAGTGTGCTCCACCACTGCGGGCGGGGGGGGGGGAGGGCTCCCCAGGCCCCCCCTTCCGATGACTGTTTGTGAGAACCTATGGGAGACTAAGATTTCCTAGATAGCTACATATCACGTGGCTGTCCTTTAAGGGTTTCTGTTGGGTTGCCATTGGTTGTTGTTGTTGTTATTGTAGTAGTTGTGCTTCACTTTTGGTTTCTTTTTGGGGGAGTATATTGTTTTGTTTGCACTGGGGATTGAACTCGTGACCTCGTGCTTACCATACAGGCGCTTATGCCACTGACTGGGCTAAATCCCCAGCTGTGCTTCAGTTTTAGGTAAAAGAGAAAGTAGTAGTAATAGTAGTAGTAGTAGTAATAGTGGTAGTAGTAGCAGCAGCAGCAGCAGCAGCAGCAGCAGCAGCATCGTGGCTCTAGGGCAGGTGGGGCTGTGCCACCTCCATCCCCACCCCCTTGGGGACGGGAGGGTGGGGGTCACTGGAGCTCAGAAGAGAAAAACTCACCATAATTTGCAGAGAAAGAACAAACAAACAATTAAAAAAAAAAACAGTAAGCAAAACTAAAAACAGAACAACTTGCAGAGCATCCCGAGAGGGGACTGTATGGGTGAGGGGGATTGTGGACGCTCACTCTATCTTGTTAATTGAAAAGAGAAAGAAAAAGGAAAAGAAAACAGTAAAATCAAACCTATTCAAACAGGATATGGTGTTGCAGGCCTAGAATGCCAGCACTGGGAGGGTGGGGTGGGGGTTGGGTGGGGCGGGGCAGGGCGGGGCCGGGGCGGGGTGGGGTGGGGCGGTGGGGGGAGGAATCATCAGGAGTTCAAGGCCAACCTGGGCTACTTTGTGAGTTTAAGGGTAGCCGGAACTGCGTAGAGAGGCTCGTCTCAAAAAAAGGAAACTAAATAAATGGAATATCTGAAGGAATATGACGTTTATAGCTTACTACATAACGAACATTTGTAAGCAAATATTGAATGTCTCCTAATTTATTGTCTATCCTTATACCTTATAAAACCAACAGACTGTGTTTTGCACTATCCCAGAGGTTTACTTGTCTGGATTGAAAAGTACATATCAGTGCTCACCATCAGAGGGCAGTGACACGCTACTTTGCAAATGACCCATTCGGCTCTCTGATGGAAGGTCTGTGTGATCACAAAGTGAAACCGAGAATCTGGAGTTAGAGATTTGGCCCAGTTTCACTCCCGTTATCACCGCCATAGCCATACCATGCCCGGAATATAAGGAGAAGCTGAGTAAGTTACAGAGAGGGGTGATCTATTTGTCCAAACTTCATAAGCATTTTTCTTCTTTTCTATTTATTGAAGAGTAGTTATAACATCAATACAGATGTGAAACTGTCAAGATGTATACGTGTGGAAGAGAGAAGAGAAACATGACTGTCAAAGAAATAGATAGACCTGAGGATCAATGGAACAGATTAGAAGATGCAAACACAACTACAAAGGCACTCAGCCACCTTATATTTGACAAAGGGGCTAAACATGTTCACTGGGAAAAGGAAGGTCTCTTCAATAAATGGTGTTGGAAAAAATTGCCTTCCCACACACCGAAGACTGAAACTAGACCCATGCTTATCACCGTCACTAAACTCAAGTCAAAATGGATCGAAGATTTAAATATTGAAACAGAAACACTAAATAAATGTACTGGAAAACAAAATAGGTTTAAAAAAATAAATCTTGGAGACGGCCGGGGATGTAGCTCAGCGGCATGAGCGCCTGCCTTACAAACGCCTGGTCGTGAGTTCAATTCCCGGTACAAAAAAAAAAAAAAAAAAAAACCAAAACAAACAAACAAAAAAAAACTTGGAGACATAGGGGTAGGCAGAGAACTCATGAACAAAATGCAATCCGCATGGGGAAATACTTCAAAGAACGAACAACTGCGATCTCATCTTATTAAAACGTTTCTGCACTTCAAAAGAAATCACCAACAAAGTAAAAAGAAAGCCCACAGAAGGGGAAAGAATTTTAGCCAGCAATCTCTCAGACAAAGGACTTATATCCAGAATATAAACATCAAGCCCCCCAAATTCAAAGACTCTCTCCAAAAAATGGGCATCTGAGATGAACACACATTTCTCAGATAAAGGTATACAAGTGGCAAATAAATACATCAGGAAATGTTCACTATCACTGGCCATGTGAGACATGCAAATTAAAACAGTATTGAGATTTCATCTCACTCCAGAACAAATGTCTGCCATCCAGAAATCAACCAATAACAAATGTTGGCGAGGCTCTGGGAAAAAAGGAACACTTCCTTTTCCACTGTTGGTGGGAGTGCAGACTCGTGCAGCCACTATGGAAATTGATATGGAGATTCCTCTGAACAAACTAGGGTTAGAAGTTCCATTCAACCTAGCTATTACCCTCGTGGGTATTTTCCCCCCAAAATTGAAAATATCATGTCACAGTGACATATGTGCACTTATGTTTTTAGCAGCACAATTTGTAATAGGTAAATCTTGGAAACAACCAAAGTGCCCATCAACCGCAGAGTGAATGAAAAAGATGTGTTATTTTTATACAATGGTATATCGCTCAGCTATAAAAAGGGAGGATTCTGAGGCTTTTATAGGCGAATGGAGGCAACTCGAGATTATCCTGAAATAAAGAAGACTCACATTTGTAAATATCACATTGTCTCTGTAGTGTAAAACATAATAAAAACTGAATGGGAATAAGATCCAAAATGTATAATAGATATTGTAAAAATGAAAGGGAAGGAAAGTACTCTAAAGGATATAACTGTATGTATGTTTAAGTGTGTAAGATAGATGACCATATTATTAAGTTTTCGTGGGATCACTGAACAGAATGGCTTTCACTGTCAATGTCTGAGTGTCTATCCACTTTTTATGCTTTGATTCTGTGACTTTAACAACTATTTCTAAGAGGACAATACATAATTTACTGACTAGTGATTTCTTTCCTTTTGTGGAGGTGGTGGTGTTGGTGATACCAGGGATCAAAATCACGACCTCACACTTGCCAAGGTGGTACTTAAACCACTGAGCTAAATCCCGGCCCCGACTAGTGATTTCTTAGTGTTTTTTTTTTTTTTTAAATACTATATTATTTCTATCCTTTTTTCTTTAAATAAAAAAAGAGAGACAGAAACATGTAAGTAATGCATTTTAAGATATTACAGTATTAGCAGGTAAACTTATAGTATACATAGACATTTAGATTGTCATCACTAGGAGCATGGCTTTTTGGGGGGTAGGGAGAAGAATATATTTATTGGGGGCAAGAAAGCTTCTGAGAGAGAGAGAGACAGAGACAGAGAGACACAGAGAGAGAATGAGTCCTGATTGGTTTACTGAGGACCCAGCCTTTTCTAGGGATTGTCATACGGCAAAACCATGAATTGAAGTGGCTACAAGGTTAGGAAACAATTGGAAATTAAAAGTGGGACATGGCAGGGGGACAAAACTATGGCCAATCGATAATATTCTGAACATAATTGATCGGGTAATACTGATTAAATGGAGATCGAATGGGGAGGCAAGTCACAAGGCAAGCAGGCATGAAACAGAACAGGAAGTGGGTCACTGGCGCTTCTCCACTTTCCTAAAGTGATCAATACCTATTTTGAATATCAAGGATTGCCGGGTGTGGTGGTGCATGCCTGTAATGCCAGACACTTGGTAGCCTGAGGCAGGAGGATCCTTGCAAGTTTGAGACCACCGGCCTGGGCCACAAACTGAGCTCAAGTCCTGCCTGAACTGCATAGTGAGACCCTGTCTCCAAAAGATTGAAAATACTACTACTACTACTACTACTACTACTACTACTAATAATAATAATAATAATAATAATAATAATAAAGGATCCTAGGTAGCAGTTGCTTGATTCCAGTGGGGGTTTGGTTTGGTTTGTTATTGAGATGGGGGTCTCTGTTATGCATCCCAGGCTGCCCTTTAAAATCACTATGGAACCCAGGCTGTCCTCAAACTCATGGTGATTCTGTCTCAGGCTCCTGATTGAGTTCTGAGCTTATAGGCATGTCTTACCACACCCTGCTGAAGGCCAATATATGTTTTGTTTTGTTACATTAAGGGGAATGAAACCTCAGGACCTCATGTTTGCCAGGCAGATGCTGTACCGCATAACTATGTCCCTGGCCCTGAACATCTAATTTTTTTTTCCAGTACTGGGGATCAAACTGACGACCTAGGGCTTGCCAGGTTGGCCCTTATGCCACTGAGCTAAATCCCCAGCCCTGAACATGTAGTATTTGAGGAATTTCTAACATTACTCACCCAAGTCAACAAGGAACCAGGAGAGCTGCTCTTTTATTTTATTTTTTTTTTTCTTTTCTTTCTGTCTTTTTTTTTTTTTTTTTCTTCTATGTCTTTTCTTTTTCTTTCTTTCCTGATCTGGTCTGTTCTGATCTTTCTTTTCTTTTGAGCTTTGTTTTGATTTGGAGACAAGGTCTCATTATGTACTTCAGGCTAGCCTTGCACTTGCAGCGCTCTTCCTCCTGCCTCGGCCTCCTCAGTGCTGATCTCACACAGTGAGCTTCCAAGCCCAGCCGGTTACTCACTTTTGCACACTCTCCACTCATGCTGAGTAGCTCTCTGCCATGTCTCTGTCCCTATCTCTCTGCCTCTCTGCCCCTTTGCCTGTCTGTCCCTGGGCCTGTCTGTGTGTGTCTGTCTCCCATTCTAAGATGAATACACCATGGACTTGGTATCTTTTTTTTTTTTTTTTTTTTTTTTTTTTTTGAGACAGGGTCTCGCTGTGCAGTTCAGGCTGGCCTTGAGCTCACTTTGTAGCCTAGGCTGGTCTGGAACTCGAAAGGATCCTCCTGCCTCAGCCTCCTGACTGCTGGGATTACAGGCATGAGCCACCACACCCAGCAAGGACTGGGAATCTAGCTCAGCGGCATAGCACCTGCCTGCCAAGTTCGAGGTTGTGAGTTCCTTTCTTGGTACCAAAACAAACAGACAGACAGACAGACAGACAGACAGACAGACAGACAGATAAATTGTGCTGCTTTATTAAAGAAAAACAAAACAACACAAAACAGGAAAATGGAAATGGGTGGGGGCAGGTGGCCATGCTATGGTAAGGACTAATCCATGTCAGGGACACACTCTAAACAGTCACAGAAAACTATCCCCACGTGTCACAGAGAATGGCCACTGGTCACAAGAACTGTGGAAAGCACGTTGGCAAACATGATGAGACACAGAACAAAACACTTCACATGGACTTAGAAAAAAAAAGTATAGGCCTTTCCAAAGCATAGATTTCAAAGCTCCCCTGTGGTGTTGTGAGGATTCAAAGCAGGATTTGAATTTTAGGCAGGTAGTCAGTCAGTCAGTCAGTCAGTCGCACATCAGCCACTAGTGGGCCTGAGGGACAAAGGGATAGGGGTGGAAGTCCAAACCATAGCTTGCTTTGTCAGTGAATTAAACAAGGGGTTCCATTTTCTGCCTAGAATGCGTTTATCTTCTTTCCTTAGGGTCTCCGGAGGCCAAAGTGGCACCTCCAGAGTTGTAGGATAGTTCCCTTCCTTTTTGGAGAGTAGCACATGTAGCTTCCTTCAACAAACATGTACCTTTTGCAAAGATTTCATCTTTTTACCACCCATTTCTTAGATGTGTCGTGAATATATTTTCCTGTACCTTTTAGCTCAAGAAACATGTATATGGGCATTGACTTTTCCTTTCTTAGATGTAGTAGGAAAAAACTAAGACCAGTTCTTTAAAGAAATGGAGGGATTAAATAACTTTTGCTCCCTTGCATTTTCTTGAAGGTCAGGAGTTTTCTTTGTGAAAAAGTATCAATAGTTCACTGTAACTTATACGAAGACAGCAGCCAGCCTTAAAGTAGTCTCTTCTCTTCTCTTTTCTTTTCTTCTCCTCTCCTCCTCCTCCTCCTCTTCTCTCTCTTCTCTCTTCTCTCTCTCTCTCTCTCTCTCTCTCTCTCTCTCTCTCTCTCTCTCTCTCTCTCTCTCTCTTCCTTCTTTGTAACAGGGTCTCCCTATGCAGTTCAAGCTGGCCTTGGGCTCATTTTCCAGCCCAGGCTGATCCATCTCCAGTCAGGAATTTACAAACCATTCTCCTGCTTCAGCCTCTCAAACACGGGGATTACAGAAGTGTGCCCACCACACCCAGTTTAAAAAGTACTATATTCTGAGGAAGAACTAGGACAATGGATAGGAATGTACTTGCTTGGTACAAGCAAAACTTCTGCATGAGCCAGGTGTGATGGTGCACTCACTCGGGAGGCTGAGAGAAGTAGAAAGATCACTAGAGTTGAGCCTGGGTCACATCATGAGAAAGAAATCAAGAACTTGTTACTCGTTATTTTTTGTACCAGTAATCATTTACAAAAAGAGGTTAGGACTTTGCGATTTATAAAAATAAAAATAAAAATGCTTTCTTTTGGGCCGTGGGAGTGCAATCTGGCTCCTCAGTCAGGGACAGAGGGCTGCCTCGCTTTCCACCGAGCCGCCCACCCCTCCCCTTCCTGCTCTGGACCTTTCAGATGTAAATTTCCTCTCCCAGCTCAGGCCTCATTTTGCCTGGGGACAGGGAACTCAGTGAGTGAGTGAGTGAGTGAGTGAGTGAGTGAGTGAGTGAGTGAGTGGCTGAGATGGACTGATTCTTAATTGAGGAGAAAAGGAGAAGGCTGAAAGGAAAGTAGTTGGTGTAAGATTAATTTTAAAGAAAATTGTTTGAAATGGAAACAGTTTTCTTTGCAAACAGGCCTTTGCAGACAGGGAGGCCTGGTGAGGTGGTGTGGCTCCTGTGATCTCAGCACTCTGTAAGCTGAGGAAGGAGAGCAACCTGAATGACATAGGGAGAGGCTGTCTGGAGAGAGAGGGAGACACACAAACACACACACACACACACACACACACACACACACACACACACACACTCACACACAATTATTGAAAGAGTTTTCGGCATGGTTAGAAGACAGAACATAAAGTAAAGTGGCCTTTATTTTAAGAATGCGGAGAGAGACTCCATGACCTCCTGGGTCTGGCTTTCTCTCTGCTGGACATGTGGTGTGGGCGCACACATGTAGCTTAGGTTTGGGGTGGAGCCTAAGAGGCATTACTGATGCACAGGTAGCCCGTGGGAATTTATTTCACACCACAGGTAAATTGGCTAGGGGTGGGGAAGTTGACCTTCCACATCCCAGCGCTGCAGAGTCCCCTTTTAGGGCAAAATCCTTTCATTTATAATTACTATTAATGTTATTATTTGAATGCTATATACATACGTGTATGTATATAGTACCAGGGAACAAACTCAAGACCTTGTGCTTACCAGGCAAGCACTTGTGCCACTGAGCTAAATTCCTGGCCCTATTATTATTATTATTAAAAAGAAAGAAAACAGCAGAAAGACAGGGGTTTGATTGCAAGAGTACAGACTGTTTTTGGCATTCTTGAAACAGTAGCCTATGGCCTTAGTTCAAGGGGGCTGTCACAGGACACACATTGTGGGTGTGCAGCTACTGTGCCCCCACCTCTGGCAGACCAGTAGGAAGCGGCTCTGAGCAGGATTGAAAATGAACTAACTGATTGGCTTTCTGTGTTTTATCTGTTGAGTCTTTCCTGGGGCTAGGTAGGCCTCTTGCCTGGCGATGGGAGCTGATTTCTATTGAGTGAACCTCTATGAAACTCCACGGGTCCTGGCTGAGGCCTGCAGTGGCCTGAGATGCCAGAGATGCCTCAAAAGGCAAGATGAGTCCACAGTTGAGGACACCTGCCTGGCTCGGACACCCATGAAGTACATAGAGACTGTGGCTGTCGGCCTCTAGTGCATGCAGTCTCACTCCTACCGTCGTCCTGGAGATGAACCGGCTCTCCTAAACTGGCATAACTGGCTACTTGGAGAATTCTTTGAAGTGACTCCCAAGGTCCTGCTCACTGCCCTTCCCCTGGGTGGGGGTGGGGGGACTTTCCTCAGTATCCCCACTCTTTGTTTGCACCCCTATAGGTAGGTAGGGGTGGCCCGGAGAAGCACTTTGTCTTTTGTGTGTGTGTGTGTGTGTGTGTGTGTGGTACTCGGGATTGAATTTAGGCTTGCCAGACAGGTGCTTACACCACTGAGCTAAATCTGCAGGCCGAAGCTCTCTCTTTGTCTTGGCCCTCGTTGTAGCCACAGAGTCGAGAACTCTGTGAGAGGGATTTTACCCCCCTGGAGCCTTAAAATCATACGACTCCGTCTCATTTATTCCGGCCTTCGCCACACACTGGTGTGGGAGATTGGGGATCTAGGTCGGACCACGGTAGCCGGCCTCCTGGTGGGGAGACACATCCCTGCCTTTCACTTTGGGATCTGGTCACATGGGCTAGCCAGAACCTCCGTGGATTCCTGGCTGTCTGTCCTTCCATCTCTCCTGCCCGCCCGTCGGGTGCATGGGCATGCACCACCTATCTGTTGTTTGGGCGGTATGATGTATGTATCTCAGCTCTTGGGCCGTGTCCCTCTGTCTGGCCCTGGTTTGCCGGCCTACCTTTATCTATTTACCTGTGTATGTATGTATGTATGTATGTATGTATGTATGTATGCATGGGTGGATGGATGGATGGATGGATGGGTGGATGTTTTGGTACTGGGAATTAAAACTCAGGACCTTGCATTTGCCATGTAAGCCCTTATGCCGCTGCGCCATATCCCTGGCCCTATTTAGTGATTTGTTTATTTATTTATTATTCATTCATGCTTGTGTTCACTTTTTTTTTTTTTTTTCTTTCTTTTTTGCAATGGACATCAAATTGATGACCTTGTGCTTATCAGGTAAGGGCTTAAGCCACTGAGCTAAATCCCCGGTCCTATATTCAAGTTTTGTCCTGGGAATCAAACTCAGGGCCTCATGCTTGCCAGGCAGGTGCTGTGCTGCAGAGCTATATCCCTGGCCCGTGGCCTTCCTGTCTCTCACTGCCATGGCCTGGCGGGTACCTAGGGGTGTCCCTGGACTTGGCTTTCTGCCATTTATTGATTGATTAATTGATTGGTACTGGGGATTGAACTCACGACCTCGAGTTTGCCAAGCAGGCACTTATGCCGCTGAGCTAAACCTCTGTGGCCCGAGCTAAACCCTCGGCTCTCTGTCTTTTTTTTTTTTTTTTTTTTTCATTTTTACCGGTACCAGGGATCGAACTCACGACCGCCTGCTTGCAAGGCAGGTGCTTATGCCGCTGAGCTAAATCCCCAGCCCCTGCTCTCTGTCTTTTAATACAGTCAGTCACAGGGTCTCTGTGTGTGGTACAGAGTGGCTTGGAATGAATGAATGAATGAATGAATGAATGAGTGAAAGAAAGAAAAAAAGAAAGAAAGAAAGAGAATGAGTGAAAGAAAGAAAGAAAAAGAAAACAAAGATCTCGTATACCTCCTGCCTGTCTCAGCAAACCGCCCCCCCCCACACACACACACTGCAATGATATCGGGTGTGGAGTGCCTTGCCTGGTTTTTGGAGGGATATCTCCACTGCCACGACCTGGTGCTGGGGAATTAGTATTAGTATTAGTACTCGTATTCATATTAGTATTAGTACCAGGGATCATACTCAAGACTTTGGACCTGCCAGGCAGGTGCTGATGTCACTGAGCTTCATCCAGGGCCCTGGGCCTGTGGGGTACTGCACCTTCCTTCCTTCCTTCCTTCCTTCCTTCCTTCCTTCCTTCCTTCCTTCCTTCCTTCCTTCTTCCTTCCTTCCTCCTTGGCCTGTCCTTTACCATTGCCGTGTTTCCTGTGCCCCAGGGTACAGGATCCAACAACATCCCACTCTTCTCCCTACCCCGAGCTGATTTTCAGGGCCTCCTCTGCTCTATTTCTCGGGGCTGAATGTCACTGGGGAGGGGAGAGGAGGGGAAAGAAATACAGCTAGCTTATTTAGTGTAGGAAGGCAGACGGGGCTGGGGGGGAGGGGGGGCGGGGCGGCGGCAGGGGCGGCGGGCCGCGCGGTGTGCGCGAGCGAGGGATCGAGTGCGCGGCGCGGGGGTCACGGGGTCACGGGGGCGGGGCATCGGCATAGGAACCGCTTCTGTGTGTGGTGGCCCCTCCCCCCCTCGGACGCCGCTGCCGGGGGTGGGGAGGGGGCTGTCGCGTCTGCCGAGTGTGCGCCTGCGCAGTGTGCGTGCGTGCGTCTACGTGCGTCCGCGTGGGGGGGGGGGCGGGTTATCTAGGAAGTCGCTCGTTTTTTCGGCTGGATTTTGCTGCCCTCCTGAATGTGTCCTAGAAAGACACAAGAACAAAAACGAAACGAAACGAAACAAAACAAAACAACCGGGGAGAGGGAGGGAAAGGCTTGTAGGGGAGCTCCTCCGCTCACGGCCTCCCAGCCCCCTCATTCCCTCCGGTGCCCGCCTCCTCGCCTCCTCGCTCACCACTCCCACTCCCCGGCCGCCGCCCCCTCCCCTACCGCGCCTCGGGGGCCCGTCTCTCTCCTGGTTCCGGCTTTATCCGGCCCTAGCGCAGTTCCCCTACCCCAGGTCCCGGGCCCCTGGGCCTCTGATCCCGGAACTGCCACTGAGCTGACCTTGCTGTCCCTCTCCCTGCCTCGACCTCGGCCTCGGCTTTGGCCTCCGCCTCCCCCTCCTCCCCTCGCCCACCCTTGCGTCCCCTGCTTTGTGCCCTTGTGTAAAGAATTCGTTCCATGAGACCATACTCATTAGTGAAATAAATCAATCTCGCATGTGTGAATACCGAATAGTTTCCCTAATGTAAATAATGATTCAAATATATAAAAATATGTGGTAATCATGATTCCCCATTAGGTGGCCTTGAAGCCTTATAAAGTTTTCACTCATTAATTAGAAAGGCTTTATTCTGGGCTTCTTGATATGAAAATATTTGAAGCTAGAGTATATGAAGTTTTACCCAAATATTTCAAGGAAAAAGACACTATGGTAACTACTATTAAGTCAGGTTATAAGGTGGTGAAGTACTAGGTTATTGAAACAGTCATGCTGTGACCTCTATTGTTATATTGTTATGTCCTGTTTTATCTCAATCTCCCCCTTATTGTTTCAAAAAAAATTATTTAGTCATTTCTTATGTTTGTCTTAATTAAAGAAAAAATTCAAAAAAATTAGGATATATAAATAGTAACTCTTTTCGATTTCCTATTAACTTGTTTTGAAGTCCTGTAGTACTCCCACGATCTTGTTTTGACTGATTAGACTCTGTTCCATTCTATATGATAGTATCAAGTTTGAAGACATAGGCAAGTACTTTGAAGACAATAAGATTCACTAAGATACCCATTCTGGTTTGACTATTGTCTTCTTTGGAAGTCCTGTAATGTTTACAATGCCTAAGTTTTATTGGTCTTGTTCTCTACTGTTTTGTCCAACTTTATAATATCTAATAAGATAGACAATTCTTTTTAAGGAAACAAGGGACAACGTTGATAACCATTGTTGATAAACTTGTACTCTGTTCTACACCATGTGCTATGTCTATCCTTGGTATTGACTGACAGCTTTGTTTTGCCATATTTGAATGTATTCTCCCCCCCCCCCCAAAGAAAGTAATAAGCACTAAGGAGTAATAAAATACAAGATGTGTAAATTTTGTTGTAAAAAAGAGAGGGAAAAAAAAAAAAAAACAGAAAAAGAGCTCTAACGGATATAACAGCAAGTGTGTTTGGGGGTGTTAAATAGCTGACTTTATCAATGTTTTTGGAACATTGAACACAGCTGTTTGCAGTCTCCCTGTTTGAATGTCCACCTTGTGTTATTTGATACTGTGATTTGAGGAACTATTTTCAAGAAGATAGTGTGTAATCTACTAGCAGGTAATTTCTTACTGTTATGTTTTTTTTGTTTTGTTTTGTTTTGTTTTGTTTTGTAGTTCTGTATTGCGTGTACCCTTACGCCGCTTTGGTTTGTTTTGTGTTTTTCTCTTTTTCCTCTTAAATTAAAAAAAAAAAAAAAAAAAAAAAGAATTCGTTCCAGACACAAAGGTGGATGTAAAGTGATCTACGTAGAATGCTTTTGTAAAGTGGAGGATCCAAATGGATTTAGGCCTGTGTGAGAGAGAAGGTGGGGTGGGTGTTGCCGCGGAGGCCTCTCTGCCTTCAGTGAAAGCCTTGAGTGAAAGGTGATGGGGGTGGGGAGATTTAAAGGGCCTGTGTTAAAACACAGAGAGAGACAGACACAGACTCACACGTGTGTTGTTTTACACACAGCAGTTACTCCTGAAGATAGACACACATAGATATATATCTAATAAATTCACTGTGTAACATTGTTTCTTCATTTTAAACATTTACTTTTCGTTGTTTTGTTTTGTTTTTGGCAGATACGTTAGTTGAGAGACCCAAAGGGGTCCAGCGCGAGGAGGCAAGTGCCCCGAGGACCTTGAGTCCTATTGGATCAGCTGATAGGATAGGATGGGTCTGAACTCTGGGGCCTTGGCCTCAGAGGGCAGGCAGTGGTCCCCTGCGCAGTCAGGGCATGGTGTGTGTGTGTGTGTGGGGGGGGGGGCTTCTTTTTTTTTTTTTTTTTTTTTTTTGTGGTTCTCTCTGTTCTCTCCCTGTCCTGATTATAGAATACTAAGGAAACACTTTTTAATTAAAGAGTCAGGAGAACTATCTGGAGCAATGGATACCTTTGGTAGGTTTTGTTTTGTTGTTGTTGCTGCTGTTGTTGTTTTGTTCTTTTAATGACCAGAGTTAAGTGGGTAATAAACATGTCTTTAAACAAAATCTGCCCCTCTGTTGAATCAGGGTCTATTTTTTTTTTAAGGGAACAAAACAAAACAGTGTAAGGGTACAAGTAATACAGGACTTAAAAACACACACTTGCAGTTGTATAAATCAGGATCTATGGATCCATGTTTCATGAGTGCCTCTGATAAATGACCTAAGAAGTCAGAGCGGTTTTCACCTTTCTTTAGAGACGTACTTGACAATGTAAAATAACTAGAAGGCTTGGATTTTATCCTCCTCAGACCTTCAAGAATACACGTCTGGAAAAGTGTCTCTTGTTCTCATCTCTTACATTGTTGTCAGGCCACTCGGGGTCTTGGTTGGGAACCAACCAAGATTGTGCACCGTTGGGAATTGGTGGTTCCCCTGCCTCTCTGTCTTCTGGTCTTCTAAAGTGAACGGTATGATACTCATCTCTCATGTCCAAATGCAATAGCGACTTGTAACACTGCCTGTCTCTCACTAGAAGTCATTGACGTTCAGAGTGACATTGCATCTTCCCAGCCTAGCTTCTATGGATCTGAGCAAATCCTTGAAAGACATTGAGGTACTTATCAGGGTCACCTGAAGATTTTCCTAGCTGTAGATATAATTTGCTGTAAGTCGCCGAGATATATATATATATCGAGAGAGAGAGAGAGAGAGAGAGAGAGAGAGAGAGAGAGAGAGCACAACCACTGTAGCATGTGTCTTTATTTATACGCTTCCGAGAAGTACAACGTCAACCTCAACCCCACTTTGTAGCGATTTGTTTGCCGGGCTGGCCTGAGCCCCTTGGCCCTTTGCCTCCTTGGGGCTGCAGCAGCTTGTTCAGGTGGCTTGTTTTGGACTCTCTGTGTTTCCTGGGCAGGCAGGTGGGCAGGCGGGCAGGCACCAGGCACCAGGCAGGCAGGCAGGCAGGCAGGCAGGCAGGCAAACAGACCTCGCTTTAGCTGTCGTACCCCCCCCCCCCCGGGTGATTGATCTATCTCCGGATTCAAAGGCTCCCTCCACCCTGCCTGCACGCGCACTCACTCGCCTACTCCTTTCCGCGGTCCCCCCTCCCCCCTTGGAGGCCAGGGGACCCCGCCGATTGGGCCCCTTAGGGTGATTTTGAACATCCTGCTCTTCCAGCTCAGAGACCTCTGGTGATCTCGCTGGTGTTTGAGGTCGTTGTGGGGCTCCACCTGGTGGTGGCTTTGCTATGATGTCGCGCTCGTAGTCAGCAGCTGGAGCGCAAAGGGCTGACGTGTGGCCTTGGCGACGGGGACAGAGTCCCAGGAGGTCCGCCTGCTAGGCGAGACTGCAGCGGTCGTGCCTGAGCTGAGCCGGCGGGCGCGCTGTGCGGAGATTGGATCGGCAGGGCTATGTGAGAGGTGACTGTTGCCGCCTTTCCGCGGCCGGTCGCGGCTAGCCGGGGGGTGTGTGGGTGACCCGAGCCGGTCGACCAGCACACCCTCCTGCTTCTCGGCGGCCCTCCGGCCGGCCACCGAGACGCAAGGAGGGAAGAGATGTGTTCCCTCCATCCCGGCAGGCAGCCGGCTGGGCCGGCTCGTGGAAGGGAGTGTGTGGCCAGCTCGGCCGGGTCACCGGTGCCTGTGTTCCTCTTTGCTCTTCTCCGGACTCCTTGCGGGGTCCCCGCCTTGTCCTGGCTGCAGCGCGAGGGGCCGTGCAGGGCTGTTGGGCTTTGCCCCCGGTGGTTGGAAGTCTGGATCTGGATCGTTGTGATTCCCCAAGTGTGAGCTCGCGAGCTCGCGGACTGGCCGGGGCCGGGGCCGGGGCCGGGGCCGGGGCCGGGGCCGGGGCCGGGGCCGGGACCACCCGCCCGTGGAGGTTGTCGGGGCCTCGGCCTCGAGCCCGAGTGGGTCCTGGTGTTTGGAGGGGCGGGCGGGGACCTACCTGTCTCAGTCAGCGACTAAGTCCGAGTTAGGCTCGAGGATCGGCGGGGTTCGCCCGCCCGGGGAGGGTGCCCGGCCTCCGGGCCCCAGTGGGGACCCAGTGGACCCCAGTGGCCATAGGGCTCGGCCCATTGCCCGTTTCCCCAAGGAAGGCCCAGGTGAGAGGGTCTCGTGCTGTCCCCCGCGCCAGCAGGTGGCTCGGGGAGGGCGCTGATGGAGGGCTGGCTTGGTCCAGCGTCCCTGCGCCCTGTCCCGCCCCCCCACCCCCCCCCCCCCGCGGTCGACCAGTTGGCCCTGGGTGCTCCGCCGTCTGCAGCATTGGGGTCGTCTGAGGGGCCAGGTCCCCGGCGCCTTGCTTTGGAGGGCGGGTGTGATCAGGGGATTGTCCCCTCTGTCATGTGTCACAGATCTTTTGGCTAGAGGTGGGCGTTTTGTGTCTGCAGGTATATGCTGACACGCTGTCTTTCAGTGGTTGCCGCTGCTGCAAAGACGAGGGGATTTGGGCTCCCGGATGGCGAGTTGGGGCTCTGGGTTTGCTGGCCGTCCCGTGGTACTTGGAACCCTGCTTCTCTCGCCCCTGAGCTGTCCGCCCTGGGGCCCGTGCGCCGGCTCTTGGACATCCGAGTGTGGCCTCCCCTGACTCGGTGCCGCCTCCGGTCTCTAGCACCCGAGGGTGGCGGGGATGGCGGCAGGGGCCCTCTGCCCCTGTGTGCTCCTCGTCGCGGGCACCGAGTGCGGTCTGAGACGACCCTCGAGTGTGGCTCCGTGCCTTTCTGCGTGTCAGGCGTTCCCCTGGGTCGTTGTCGGCCGCTGGCGGTGTTGGGGGTTGTGGCACTGGCGAGGCTGAAAGCGGGCTCTTCTCTGACTGTCCTTGCCAGGCCTACCCTCCCCGCGGTCCTGTCTCTTCCCCTCCCCTTTCATTGTGACCGATGTGGTGAATGAGCGCTCTCCTGGGCCGGGCCTAAGCCGCGCCAGGCGAGGGACGGACATTCATGGCGAATGGGACCGCTCTTCTCGTTCTGCCTGCGGGCCCCTCGTCTCTCTACCCCGCCTCTCGGTGGTGCGTGGAAGGCAGGGGTGCGGAATCCGGCCCGACCTCGCTTCCCCTCCCGCTCGCCCTTGTGGTGTTGTCGCCCGGGGGGGGGGGGGTGGGTCGTGGTCGCTTGACGCGATGGAACTCTCCTCGCTTGCCCCTTCGGGGGGCGTCTGCGGCGTGGGTGGAGTCCTCCCCCACGGTGGGGAGAGGGGCTCGCCCCGCCACTACGCTGCGCGCCGCGCCCTACGGCACGCGAGCGTGCCTCGGCCTCCTGCGGTGCTCCTGGAGCGTTCCCGGCTTGTCTGTCCAGGTGCACGAGGCTGAGGGTCGGTGCCGTACCCGTGTCCCGGTGCCTCTGTTCTGAGCCGCCTGCCGTCGTTGGCGTGCTAAACCTCGCTTTGGGGGTTTTTCTGGCTGTGCCGGGAAACCGCCCGGGGATCGAGTCGGTAGGGAAGAGGAGGCTCTTGCGCCTCATGCACCCTCCCCCCCGCCCTGGGGGAGGGGTGTTGGGCGTGTGGGTTTCCCTCCCCTCCCCAGCGGCGTCCTCTCGTTCGTCCCGGCGCGATGAGAGGAGGTGTGGGTGAGATCGCCTGCTGGGGGTGGGGCTGAGCGCGCGCCCGCGTGTGTTTACCTCCTCTGGGGGGCCCCCGCGGGCGTGTGAGCGATCGTGGTTGGGCCGGCCTGCCGTCTGCCTTTCCTCTCCTCTCTTTGCGGGAGGTTTGAGGGCCGTTCTGCCGTTGCCGCCCGGCACGGCCAGACGCTGGATTGTGGGGGAGCCCGGCCCGTGGTGGCGGGTGGCGGGCTCCCCTGCCGGCCCCGGCCGCGTACGCTCGAGACGCTTGTTGTGCCCGACCCTCTGCCTGTACCGCAGATCCCCCCCAAGCCTGGCTTTGTCTCCTCGACGGTTTCCCTTCGCGCTCCGACGGGGGTCCGCTCGGGGCCGGGTGCGGCCCGCCCTCAGTGAGAAGAGTCTTCTCCAGCGATCCGAGAGAAGGGTGTGCCTCGTGACGGTGGCCACCCGCGTTTGTCTCCTTTCTCAGCCTCGCGCGGTAGCCGCCGACGTCGCTGCGTCGTAGCCGTCGGTCGGTGCGTGTCTGGGCGAGAGCTGCCCTCCTTCCCCAAGCTCTGCCGTGGTGGGGTGGAAGGAGGGGTCCGCCGGTCCCCGCGGTGGGGGTCGTGCGCCCGCTCTTTGCCTCTGGCTGTGGCCCGCGCCTCCCCCCTCCGAGTCGGGGGAGGGTCCCGCTGGGCCCGGGGCCGGCGCCCGGTGCGTGTGTTGTGAGGAGGGGGGACGGTTCGCCGCGCGTGAGCGCGCGCGCGTGTGGCTTCGTCCCCCCCGCCGGTGGAGGCGAACCCCGTGTGTGTGGAGGGTGCGCGGGGCCCGTTCCCCCGGACCCTCCCTCCCCGTGCCCGCCGTGAGCTTGGATACCCGCGTCCGCCTCACTCTTGTCGTCGTCCGGTCCCCGTTGCCGCGTCCGGCGGCGACGGCGGTGCCTGTGTGGGCACGGGGCCGGTCCGCCTCGCCTCCCCTCCCTCCCCGCCGCGGGAGCGTTCCGTCGGTGTTGCCGGTCCTCTGACTCGGGGTGACGGTCGGTGCCCGTGCGGTCGGGTGGCTGTGAGGCGGTGGGAGGCCGTCTTGGCGTGCTCGGATGTCTCTCCCGTGGCTGTGAGAGGAGTC
>NW_026947536.1:4250000-4260000 GCF_034190915.1 Cavia porcellus
ACCGAAAGAGGGGGAGAGGGCGGGGGGGGGGGGGCCAAGGGGAGGGAGGGGAGAAAGGGGGGAGGGAGGGAGGATGGACCCTTGCCATGTAGCCCAGGGCAATCTTCACAGGTTGACCTTAAACTAGTGACTGGTGACACTCCTGTCATTCTTAGCTCACCTAGGGCTGGAGTCAAGGGCCTATGCACCACTTCTTTGCCTTGGGCTACATTTCATGCTGAGAGCAGTGGAGTGGGGTGGGGTGCCTGGGCAGCACTATCCCCCAATATCTGCTCAGGCAAGTCCCTTGGCCTCCACCTTGCCCCCACGTGATGTCCCCCATGACCCTGGCTGGCTGGCTGGCTGGCAGTCATTGTCCTGTTCCATCCCCCTCTCCTGTATGCTGAACAGCATTGATTTTATATATATATATATATATATATATATATATATATATATATATATGCTTAAAGGTGATAAAGATGATAAGTCAGATGTTCAGATGTAGGTTTTGCTGGGTACCAGCTCCTTCACTTGGGCGTGCCCCAGCCCCATGTGATGGGATGTCTTTACTACCACCACCACCACCATGGTAAGTTAAGGACAACAAGCAACACCAAGGAGAATGACGACAACAGTGGGTGTTGTGTGTGGCGGTGAAGGCTTAGAATCCTAACCTAAAACTCAAAGACAAGGAGAAAACCGAGTTCGTCACAAAGATTTGACTTTTTTGCAGATTTGAGCCCAGCCTGCCAGAGGAATTATTCAGTGGTTTACGGAGACACTGTCAGGACATTCTGAAGATAAAACTAAAGACAGGCGGGGCAGGTAGGGCAGGTGGGGCAGGATGGGCGGGGGAGTGAAGCACCAGCTTTGTCAAAGAAGAGACCTTAGTTGTCATCTCCAACATTAATTAAAATGAGAGAAGTAAGGAAAACCAAGACAGACCAACAGATGGGGCAGTCCTTTCCCAGCGTGTGGCTCACACCAGATCACATAAAGACAACCACTGTGGAAGCAGAGCCAATGTCAGGTGGGATCCGGTGCGCCCTCACCTCCTCTCAGTGCGTGGCCTGGCCTGCCTCGGAAGTGGCCAGCTGGCCCTGGTTGAAAGGCGAGAAGGGAGGAAAGAAGGAAGCAAGCCTGGCACATCTTGGTGGGCTCCACCGTTCAAAGACTTTCTTCACATCAAGTTGTCACCAGGGACTTAGCTCAGTATTGTAAGCTCTTGCAGCCTAGGAAACAGGAAACGTGAGATCATGGGTTCAATCCCCAGTACCACAAAAACAAAGAAATAAATAAAACAAAATTTAAAAACAAGGAAGTTAAGCTGGGCGAGGTGGCTCACACCTGTTATCCCAGCACTTGGGAGGCTGAGGAAGGAGGAGCCTTGTCAGTTCGAGATCAGCCTAGGCTACAAAGTGAGCTCGAGGCCAGCCAGAACTGCATATAGAGACTCCCCCCCCAAGATGCAAAAATAATAAAGTTAAATCAAGTCGTTGACAGACGGACAGACTGACCGACTGACCCATGGCTGCCACTATACAAGGTACAGTAGTCAGTTCAGTGTGGCTAAAGGTATGTCTTTCAAAAATAAAAAATGATAAAAGGATCCCCTGTACCAAAAACAAACAAGCAAACAAAATTACGCGGTTCGCAGTCCTCTGAAGGTTCGCGGCAGAATCCTCTAAGGCTCTTGCCACCCATGGCAGCAGTTATTACCGATGATGGGATAGAAATGAATCCTGCACAGACTGCCAGAAATCCTTTCCTAAAGTGTGGTTCCATTTGAAACAGCGAGTGATGGGGCTCGAGTACTGCGGTGTGGGGTTGGGTGAGTGTGGTATGTATGGCTGTAATCCCAACCCTCACTAGGGAGTTGGAGGCCAAGGATGATGAGACACTGAATTGGAGAAAGCCAGGGTCTCAAAATAAGCTCAGTCAGCCTAAGTCTGTGAACCTTCCCTCGAGGTTGTGTCAGAAGTTCTTAGCCAGAAGCTGGGTTGGAGTGGCACGTGCCTGTGATCCCCCACCCAGGAGGCCTGAGGCAATCCCATTACTGTGACTTCGGTACAAACCTGGGCCATGTATTGAGTTTGAGGCTGACCTGAACTAAGTGGTGAGACCCTATTGCCAACACCAACTGCCAACAGCCACAACTATATAAACAACAGAAACGTGTGTACACACACACACACACACACACACACACACACACACACACACACACAACACCCGGAGAGGGGTTCTAGTACAGATGGTGAATAGATAACAGCAGGCTACAGAGGCTCTCTGAGGTAGTCAACTTAGACTCCAAAATTAATACAGCATGGGGAGTCCCAAACAGAAGGAGATGGATCCACCTGACCCAGGCACAAGCTGAGAGAAACCCATTAAACATACAGTCCCGGTGCTACCATTGGAACAGCTAAAGGCTCGGTGCTCCCGCTGCAGTGCTTGAACTCGCACAGCCGAGACTTACTGAGCTACCAAAAGCCCACCGCTTCAAACTCACTGGAGATGCACTGACACTGAGGTTGGGGGTCAGCGTGCCGAATGGAGAGCTGGGCTGGTGGGGAACCTGCATTGACCTTCGGTGAGTGACGGGAATAAAACCAATCCACAGAAAAAGGGACTCCAACAGACGACATTCATTCTGGGGCTGGGCAGGGCAGACTGGTGAGAACAAGGAACAGCAGTGAGTTCAGTCAGCTGCTCCCTTCTCAAGCAGGATTGGTGGGGTGAGCTTGACCTGGGTCGTGCCCTGGGCTGAGATCCAATAGGTTACCCCAAACCAAGTACCTACACCTGGCAGCGCACCCTAATGCAGTGAGGTGCTCAGCAGGTTCATTAACCCAGAGAGGAGGGCCCTGCATTATGCTGCCCCTGTTTGTACCTCCATAGTACACTGTAATGGGCAGGAGCACCTAGTCAGTGCGCTTCAGGCGAACTGTAACCAACAAAGAAAGAAACTGGGTGGGGCCTCCTATATACACCTGTATGAAAGGAACAAAAAATATGAGAAGAGGAAGCAATAAGAAAAGGTCCCCAGCCCTGAGAACATTGATACAGAAAAGGTAAATGCAAAGGAGATTGAGGATGGCAAACACAATATCAGACATGGCACCAGTGGACATAAAGTGATATCTTTGGGACCTCATAGACGAGTTCAAAAGTGAAATATTGAACCAAGTAAAGCAAGACTTAAATAGAATAATAAAACAAATGCTAAGCATCTCTCAAAAAGACACAGATGGAAGAATGGAGAAACAAAAAGGTGGGGGGGGAACCATTTGACGGAGAATATAGACAAAACAGAATACATCAAGCAGATCCAAAGAGATTACCAGGAAATTAAAAGCTCCATTGAAAGCTGGCAAAACTGCTTGAAAGAAACTAAGGATAGATTCTCCAAACTGACTGGAGGACAGGTTTGTAATGTGGGGTCATGAAAGGAAAAATTTCTTAAAAATAACAAGGAAACAAGCAGTAACAATACAAAGGCTAGAAGACGACAAGTGGATCTATAATTTAAGAATAAAGAATGTGAATGAAGAAGCAGGGGTACAAACAAAGGAACTGCAAAGGCTATTCACAGAAATAATTACGGAAAACTCCCCAAACATGGGAAAAGGAAATGCTATTCAGATGTATGAGGCTTACAGAACTCCAGCCACCTACAACCAAAACAGAACTACACCCAGGCATTTAGTAATCAAGATCTGTCCCAGTTTGTATACAAGCACTAGCTCTGAGGGCACAGACAGGTATCCCCAAAATATCACGATATAGCACAGCGACCATCTTTAATTTCCTATTAACTTAATCTGTATCCCTGTATAACTTATACTGGTATATCATGACTGACCTTAGTTAAACCTGATTTGTTTGATGGCTGTTTGTTATTGACAGATTTTATTCAAAACTATTAAGGTTGATAGTATGAACTCTGCAAGTTTAGACATCTACATTGAAAATGACAACGAAGGGGCTGGGGATTTAGCTCAGGGGCATAAGCACCTGCCTTGCAAGCAGGCAGTCATGAGTTCGATCCCTGGTACTGATAAAAACGAAAAAGACATATAAATAAATAAATAGATAAATAAAATAAAATAAAAAAGAAAATGACAATGACTCACTAAGATACCCATTCTAGGTTGGTTACTACCTGTTTTTGTAGTTCTACATTATCTACAAAGTTGTATTTCTATTAATACTGTTATGTACTTATATATTCAATAATACTATATCTGATGATATAGCCAATTCTATGGATGACAACAAGAGACAACATAGTAACCATGATAGAACTCCTTGTACAGCAGTTTTATATGTCTTTTTAGTTTTATGTGTCTATAGGAATATGTTTTGTTCTGTCCTGCTTTGTTCTGCTTCTCCCTCTAATATAGAGAGGATAGAAATACACGTCAAGACTCATGTTTGTGTAAAACCTATAAACAGTTTGAGAGAACTGATCTTATGACACATGATGAAATGAACAAACGCTTTGAAGGAAAAAAAGGCACTACAGCACCCAGTGCTGACTCTGGCGGGTCATGGTGTGAAATTCAGCAATACTATTATTCTCTGTTCAGAGTGATTTTAATCTGCTTTGGTTTGTTAAATCTCAACATAAATGCAGATATGAATAAATGCATGTATGTTAAGAGTATAGGATTGATAACCACATTACTAAGATTTTATTAGATAGTTGAACAGAATTATTTCCAGTCTCGCTGTTTGAATTCCCATTAATATGTTCCACTCTTGTGTCTTGAACAACTATTTGTAAGAGGACAATATGTAAACATCAACAAGTGATTTATTACTGTTTATTTTTTTCCATTGAAAGTATGTATTATTTCGACCGTTTTCTGTTTCGTTTTGTCTTTCTTTAAATAAAAATTTAAAAATAAACACCCAGAGAAACACAAAGGTGTTAGCGTCTCTTACTTGGAATGTAAAATTATCTTTCACGATACCCATGGCTATTTTTGCAGCCATGAACAGAGGAGTCGCAATCGGACACGTAACAACAATGAAAACATTGAGAGTGAATGAATGAAACTTGAACGGTGACTCTTCTGCGTGTCCCTTTTCATTCTCTGGTACTCTTCACGTGAACAGGGAATGGGGAATGGTGACGGACGGACGAACCAACAGACAGTACCACCGCCGGCATGGAAGGTTTTATGTTGCTCGACCCACACCTCTTGACACAAGTAGGGAATTCATTTACTTATCTGTGGCGAATGGGTCCTGCAAAGTGTGCTCCACCACTGCGGGCGGGGGGGGGGGAGGGCTCCCCAGGCCCCCCCTTCCGATGACTGTTTGTGAGAGCCTATGGGAGACTAAGATTTCCTAGATAGCTACATATCACGTGGCTGTCCTTTAAGGGTTTCTGTTGGGTTGCCATTGGTTGTTGTTGTTGTTATTGTAGTGGTTGTTGTTGTTGTTGTTGTTGTTGTTGTTGTTGTTATTGTAGTAGTTGTGCTTCACTTTTGGTTTCTTTTTGGGGGAGTATATTGTTTTGTTTGCACTGGGGATTGAACTCGTGACCTCGTGCTTACCATACAGGCGCTTATGCCACTGACTGGGCTAAATCCCCAGCTGTGCTTCAGTTTTAGGTAAAAGAGAAAGTAGTAGTAATAGTAGTAGTAGTAGTAATAGTGGTAGTAGTAGCAGCAGCAGCAGCAGCAGCAGCAGCATCGTGGCTCTAGGGCAGGTGGGGCTGTGCCACCTCCATCCCCACCCCCTTGGGGACGGGAGGGTGGGGGTCACCAGAGCTCAGAAGAGAAAAACTCACCATAATTTGCAGAGAAAGAACAAACAAACAATTAAAAAAAAAACAGTAAGCAAAACTAAAAACAGAACAACTTGCAGAGCATCCCGAGAGGGGACTGTATGGGTGAGGGGGATTGTGGATGCTCACTCTATCTTGTTAATTGAAAAGAGAAAGAAAAAGGAAAGGAAAACAGTAAAATCAAACCTATTCAAACAGGATATGGTGTTGCAGGCCTAGAATGCCAGCACTGGGAGGGTGGGGTGGGGGTTGGGTGGGGCGGGGCAGGGCGGGGCCGGGGCGGGGTGGGGTGGGGCGGTGGGGGGAGGAATCATCAGGAGTTCAAGGCCAACCTGGGCTACTTTGTGAGTTTAAGGGTAGCCGGAACTGCGTAGAGAGGCTCGTCTCAAAAAAAGGAAACTAAATAAATGGAATATCTGAAGGAATATGACGTTTATAGCTTACTACATAACGAACATTTGTAAGCAAATATTGAATGTCTCCTAATTTATTGTCTATCCTTATACCTTATAAAACCAACAGACTGTGTTTTGCACTATCCCAGAGGTTTACTTGTCTGGATTGAAAAGTACATATCAGTGCTCACCATCAGAGGGCAGTGACACGCTACTTTGCAAATGACCCATTCGGCTCTCTGATGGAAGGTCTGTGTGATCACAAAGTGAAACCGAGAATCTGGAGTTAGAGATTTGGCCCAGTTTCACTCCCGTTATCACCGCCATACCATGCCCGGAATATAAGGAGAAGCTGAGTAAGTTACAGAGAGGGGTGATCTATTTGTCCAAACTTCATAAGCATTTTTCTTCTTTTCTATTTATTGAAGAGTAGTTATAACATCAATACAGATGTGAAACTGTCAAGATGTATACGTGTGGAAGAGAGAAGAGAAACATGACTGTCAAAGAAATAGACCTGAGGATCAATGGAACAGATTAGAAGATGCAAGCACAACTACAAAGGCACTCAGCCACCTTATATTTGACAAAGGGGCTAAACATGTTCACTGGGAAAAGGAAGGTCTCTTCAATAAATGGTGTTGGAAAAAATTGCCTTCCCACACACCGAAGACTGAAACTAGACCCATGCTTATCACCGTCACTAAACTCAAGTCAAAATGGATCGAAGATTTAAATATTGAAACAGAAACACTAAATAAATGTACTGGAAAACAAAATAGGTTTAAAAAAATAAATCTTGGAGACGGCCGGGGATGTAGCTCAGCGGCATGAGCGCCTGCCTTACAAACGCCTGGTCGTGAGTTCAATTCCCGGTACAAAAAAAAAAAAAACAAAAAAAAAAACAAAAAAAAAAACAAACAAACAAACAAACAAAAAAAAACTTGGAGACATAGGGGTAGGCAGAGAACTCATGAACAAAATGCAATCCGCATGGGGAAATACTTCAAAGAACGAACAACTGCGATCTCATCTTATTAAAACGTTTCTGCACTTCAAAAGAAATCACCAACAAAGTAAAAAGAAAGCCCACAGAAGGGGAAAGAATTTTAGCCAGCAATCTCTCAGACAAAGGACTTATATCCAGAATATAAACATCAAGCCCCCCAAATTCAAAGACTCTCTCCAAAAAATGGGCATCTGAGATGAACACACATTTCTCAGATAAAGGTATACAAGTGGCAAATAAATACATCAGGAAATGTTCACTATCACTGGCCATGTGAGACATGCAAATTAAAACAGTATTGAGATTTCATCTCACTCCAGAACAAATGTCTGCCATCCAGAAATCAACCAATAACAAATGTTGGCGAGGCTCTGGGAAAAAAGGAACACTTCCTTTTCCACTGTTGGTGGGAGTGCAGACTCGTGCAGCCACTATGGAAATTGATATGGAGATTCCTCTGAACAAACTAGGGTTAGAAGTTCCATTCAACCTAGCTATTACCCTCGTGGGTATTTTCCCCCCAAAATTGAAAATATCATGTCACAGTGACATATGTGCACTTATGTTTTTAGCAGCACAATTTTTAATAGGTAAATCTTGGAAACAACCAAAGTGCCCATCAACCGCAGAGTGAATGAAAAAGATGTGTTATTTTTATACAATGGTATATCGCTCAGCTATAAAAAGGGAGGATTCTGAGGCTTTTATAGGCGAATGGAGGCAACTCGAGATTATCCTGAAATAAAGAAGACTCACATTTGTAAATATCACATTGTCTCTGTAGTGTAAAACATAATAAAAACTGAATGGGAATAAGATCCAAAATGTATAATAGATATTGTAAAAATGAAAGGGAAGGAAAGTACTCTAAAGGATATAACTCTATGTATGTTTAAGTGTGTAAGATAGATGACCATATTATTAAGTTTTCGTGGGATCACTGAACAGAATGGCTTTCACTGTCAATGTCTGAGTGTCTATCCACTTTTTATGCTTTGATTCTGTGACTTTAACAACTATTTCTAAGAGGACAATACATAATTTACTGACTAGTGATTTCTTTCCTTTTGTGGAGGTGGTGGTGTTGGTGATACCAGGGATCAAAATCACGACCTCACACTTGCCAAGGTGGTACTTAAACCACTGAGCTAAATCCCGGCCCCGACTAGTGATTTCTTAGTGTTTTTTTTTTTTTTAAATACTATATTATTTCTATCCTTTTTTCTTTAAATAAAAAAAGAGAGACAGAAACATGTAAGTAATGCATTTTAAGATATTACAGTATTAGCAGGTAAACTTATAGTATACATAGACATTTAGATTGTCATCACTAGGAGCATGGCTTTTTGGGGGGTAGGGAGAAGAATATATTTATTGGGGGCAAGAAAGCTTCTGAGAGAGAGAGAGACAGAGACAGAGAGACACAGAGAGAGAATGAGTCCTGATTGGTTTACTGAGGACCCAGCCTTTTCTAGGGATTGTCATACGGCAAAACCATGAATTGAAGTGGCTACAAGGTTAGGAAACAATTGGAAATTAAAAGTGGGACATGGCAGGGGGACAAAACTATGGCCAATCGATAATATTCTGAACATAATTGATCGGGTAATACTGATTAAATGGAGATCGAATGGGGAGGCAAGTCACAAGGCAAGCAGGCATGAAACAGAACAGGAAGTGGGTCACTGGCGCTTCTCCACTTTCCTAAAGTGATCAATACCTATTTTGAATATCAAGGATTGCCGGGTGTGGTGGTGCATGCCTGTAATGCCAGACACTTGGTAGCCTGAGGCAGGAGGATCCTTGCAAGTTTGAGACCACCGGCCTGGGCCACAAACTGAGCTCAAGTCCTGCCTGAACTGCATGGTGAGACCCTGTCTCCAAAAGATTGAAAATACTACTACTACTACTACTACTACTACTACTACTACTAATAATAATAATAATAATAATAATAATAAAGGATCCTAGGTAGCAGTTGCTTGATTCCAGTGGGGGTTTGGTTTGGTTTGTTATTGAGATGGGGGTCTCTGTTATGCATCCCAGGCTGCCCTTAAACTCACTATGGAACCCAAGCTGTCCTCAAACTCATGGTGATTCTGTCTCAGGCTCCTGATTGAGTTCTGAGCTTATAGGCATGTCTTACCACACCCTGCTGAAGGCCAATATATGTTTTGTTTTGTTACATTAAGGGGAATGAAACCTCAGGACCTCATGTTTGCCAGGCAGATGCTGTACCGCATAACTATGTCCCTGGCCCTGAACATCTAATTTTTTTTTTCCAGTACTGGGGATCGAACTGACGACCTAGGGCTTGCCAGGTTGGCCCTTATGCCACTGAGCTAAATCCCCAGCCCTGAACATGTAGTATTTGAGGAATTTCTAACATTACTCACCCAAGTCAACAAGGAACCAGGAGAGCTACTGTTTTATTTTATTTTTTTTTCTTTTCTTTCTGTCTTTTTTTTTTTTTTTCTTCTATGTCTTTTCTTTTTCTTTCTTTCCTGATCTGGTCTGTTCTGATCTTTCTTTTCTTTTGAGCTTTGTTTTGATTTGGAGACAAGGTCTCATTATGTACTTCAGGCTAGCCTTGCACTTGCAGCGCTCTTCCTCCTGCCTCGGCCTCCTCAGTGCTGATCTCACACAGTGAGCTTCCAAGCCCAGCCGGTTACTCACTTTTGCACACTCTCCACTCATGCTGAGTAGCTCTCTGCCATGTCTCTGTCCCTATCTCTCTGCCTCTCTGCCCCTTTGCCTGTCTGTCCCTGGGCCTGTCTGTGTGTGTCTGTCTCCCATTCTAAGATGAATACACCA
>NW_026947536.1:4265000-4272500 GCF_034190915.1 Cavia porcellus
TTCCTTCCTTCCTTCTTTCCTTCCTTCCTCCTTGGCCTGTCCTTTACCATTGCCGTGTTTCCTGTGCCCCAGGGTACAGGATCCAACAACATCCCACTCTTCTCCCTACCCCGAGCTGATTTTCAGGGCCTCCTCTGCTCTATTTCTCGGGGCTGAATGTCACTGGGGAGGGGAGAGGAGGGGAAAGGAATACAGCTAGCTTATTTAGTGTAGGAAGGCAGACGGGGCTGGGGGGGAGGGGGGGCGGGGCGGCGGCAGGGGCGGCGGGCCGCGCGGTGTGCGCGAGCGAGGGATCGAGTGCGCGGCGCGGGGGTCACGGGGTCACGGGGGCGGGGCATCGGCATAGGAACCGCTTCTGTGTGTGGTGGCCCCTCCCCCCCTCGGACGCCGCTGCCGGGGGTGGGGAGGGGGCTGTCGCGTCTGCCGAGTGTGCGCCTGCGCAGTGTGCGTGCGTGCGTCTACGTGCGTCCGCGTGGGGGGGGGGGCGGGTTATCTAGGAAGTCGCTCGTTTTTTCGGCTGGATTTTGCTGCCCTCCTGAATGTGTCCTAGAAAGACACAAGAACAAAAACGAAACGAAACGAAACAAAACAAAACAACCGGGGAGAGGGAGGGAAAGGCTTGTAGGGGAGCTCCTCCGCTCACGGCCTCCCAGCCCCCTCATTCCCTCCGGTGCCCGCCTCCTCGCCTCCTCGCTCACCACTCCCACTCCCCGGCCGCCGCCCCCTCCCCTACCGCGCCTCGGGGGCCCGTCTCTCTCCTGGTTCCGGCTTTATCCGGCCCTAGCGCAGTTCCCCTACCCCAGGTCCCGGGCCCCTGGGCCTCTGATCCCGGAACTGCCACTGAGCTGACCTTGCTGTCCCTCTCCCTGCCTCGACCTCGGCCTCGGCTTTGGCCTCCGCCTCCCCCTCCTCCCCTCGCCCACCCTTGCGTCCCCTGCTTTGTGCCCTTGTGTAAAGAATTCGTTCCATGAGACCATACTCATTAGTGAAATAAATCAATCTCGCATGTGTGAATACCGAATAGTTTCCCTAATGTAAATAATGATTCAAATATATAAAAATATGTGGTAATCATGATTCCCCATTAGGTGGCCTTGAAGCCTTATAAAGTTTTCACTCATTAATTAGAAAGGCTTTATTCTGGGCTTCTTGATATGAAAATATTTGAAGCTAGAGTATATGAAGTTTTACCCAAATATTTCAAGGAAAAAGACACTATGGTAACTACTATTAAGTCAGGTTATAAGGTGGTGAAGTACTAGGTTATTGAAACAGTCATGCTGTGACCTCTATTGTTATATTGTTATGTCCTGTTTTATCTCAATCTCCCCCTTATTGTTTCAAAAAAAAATTATTTAGTCATTTCTTATGTTTGTCTTAATTAAAGAAAAAATTCAAAAAAATTAGGATATATAAATAGTAACTCTTTTCGATTTCCTATTAACTTGTTTTGAAGTCCTGTAGTACTCCCACGATCTTGTTTTGACTGATTAGACTCTGTTCCATTCTATATGATAGTATCAAGTTTGAAGACATAGGCAAGTACTTTGAAGACAATAAGATTCACTAAGATACCCATTCTGGTTTGACTATTGTCTTCTTTGGAAGTCCTGTAATGTTTACAATGCCTAAGTTTTATTGGTCTTGTTCTCTACTGTTTTGTCCAACTTTATAATATCTAATAAGATAGACAATTCTTTTTAAGGAAACAAGGGACAACGTTGATAACCATTGTTGATAAACTTGTACTCTGTTCTACACCATGTGCTATGTCTATCCTTGGTATTGACTGACAGCTTTGTTTTGCCATATTTGAATGTATTCTCCCCCCCCCCCCAAAGAAAGTAATAAGCACTAAGGAGTAATAAAATACAAGATGTGTAAATTTTGTTGTAAAAAAGAGAGGGAAAAAAAAAAAAAACAGAAAAAGAGCTCTAACGGATATAACAGCAAGTGTGTTTGGGGGTGTTAAATAGCTGACTTTATCAATGTTTTTGGAACATTGAACACAGCTGTTTGCAGTCTCCCTGTTTGAATGTCCACCTTGTGTTATTTGATACTGTGATTTGAGGAACTATTTTCAAGAAGATAGTGTGTAATCTACTAGCAGGTAATTTCTTACTGTTATGTTTTTTTTGTTTTGTTTTGTTTTGTTTTGTTTTGTAGTTCTGTATTGCGTGTACCCTTACGCCGCTTTGGTTTGTTTTGTGTTTTTCTCTTTTTCCTCTTAAATTAAAAAAAAAAAAAAAAAAAAGAATTCGTTCCAGACACAAAGGTGGATGTAAAGTGATCTACGTAGAATGCTTTTGTAAAGTGGAGGATCCAAATGGATTTAGGCCTGTGTGAGAGAGAAGGTGGGGTGGGTGTTGCCGCGGAGGCCTCTCTGCCTTCAGTGAAAGCCTTGAGTGAAAGGTGATGGGGGTGGGGAGATTTAAAGGGCCTGTGTTAAAACACAGAGAGAGACAGACACAGACTCACACGTGTGTTGTTTTACACACAGCAGTTACTCCTGGAGATAGACACACATAGATATATATCTAATAAATTCACTGTGTAACATTGTTTCTTCATTTTAAACATTTACTTTTCGTTGTTTTGTTTTGTTTTTGGCAGATACGTTAGTTGAGAGACCCAAAGGGGTCCAGCGCGAGGAGGCAAGTGCCCCGAGGACCTTGAGTCCTATTGGATCAGCTGATAGGATAGGATGGGTCTGAACTCTGGGGCCTTGGCCTCAGAGGGCAGGCAGTGGTCCCCTGCGCAGTCAGGGCATGGTGTGTGTGTGTGGGGGGGGGGGGGGGGCTTCTTTTTTTTTTTTTTTTTTTTGTGGTTCTCTCTGTTCTCTCCCTGTCCTGATTATAGAATACTAAGGAAACACTTTTTAATTAAAGAGTCAGGAGAACTATCTGGAGCAATGGATACCTTTGGTAGGTTTTGTTTTGTTGTTGTTGCTGCTGTTGTTGTTTTGTTCTTTTAATGACCAGAGTTAAGTGGGTAATAAACATGTCTTTAAACAAAATCTGCCCCTCTGTTGAATCAGGGTCTATTTTTTTTTTAAGGGAACAAAACAAAACAGTGTAAGGGTACAAGTAATACAGGACTTAAAAACACACACTTGCAGTTGTATAAATCAGGATCTATGGATCCATGTTTCATGAGTGCCTCTGATAAATGACCTAAGAAGTCAGAGCGGTTTTCACCTTTCTTTAGAGACGTACTTGACAATGTAAAATAACTAGAAGGCTTGGATTTTATCCTCCTCAGACCTTCAAGAATACACGTCTGGAAAAGTGTCTCTTGTTCTCATCTCTTACATTGTTGTCAGGCCACTCGGGGTCTTGGTTGGGAACCAACCAAGATTGTGCACCGTTGGGAATTGGTGGTTCCCCTGCCTCTCTGTCTTCTGGTCTTCTAAAGTGAACGGTATGATACTCATCTCTCATGTCCAAATGCAATAGCGACTTGTAACACTGCCTGTCTCTCACTAGAAGTCATTGACGTTCAGAGTGACATTGCATCTTCCCAGCCTAGCTTCTATGGATCTGAGCAAATCCTTGAAAGACATTGAGGTACTTATCAGGGTCACCTGAAGATTTTCCTAGCTGTAGATATAATTTGCTGTAAGTCGCCGAGATATATATATATATCGAGAGAGAGAGAGAGAGAGAGAGAGAGAGAGCACAACCACTGTAGCATGTGTCTTTATTTATACGCTTCCGAGAAGTACAACGTCAACCTCAACCCCACTTTGTAGCGATTTGTTTGCCGGGCTGGCCTGAGCCCCTTGGCCCTTTGCCTCCTTGGGGCTGCAGCAGCTTGTTCAGGTGGCTTGTTTTGGACTCTCTGTGTTTCCTGGGCAGGCAGGTGGGCAGGCGGGCAGGCACCAGGCACCAGGCAGGCAGGCAGGCAGGCAGGCAGGCAGGCAAACAGACCTCGCTTTAGCTGTCGTACCCCCCCCCCCCCCGGGTGATTGATCTATCTCCGGATTCAAAGGCTCCCTCCACCCTGCCTGCACGCGCACTCACTCGCCTACTCCTTTCCGCGGTCCCCCCTCCCCCCTTGGAGGCCAGGGGACCCCGCCGATTGGGCCCCTTAGGGTGATTTTGAACATCCTGCTCTTCCAGCTCAGAGACCTCTGGTGATCTCGCTGGTGTTTGAGGTCGTTGTGGGGCTCCACCTGGTGGTGGCTTTGCTATGATGTCGCGCTCGTAGTCAGCAGCTGGAGCGCAAAGGGCTGACGTGTGGCCTTGGCGACGGGGACAGAGTCCCAGGAGGTCCGCCTGCTAGGCGAGACTGCAGCGGTCGTGCCTGAGCTGAGCCGGCGGGCGCGCTGTGCGGAGATTGGATCGGCAGGGCTATGTGAGAGGTGACTGTTGCCGCCTTTCCGCGGCCGGTCGCGGCTAGCCGGGGGGTGTGTGGGTGACCCGAGCCGGTCGACCAGCACACCCTCCTGCTTCTCGGCGGCCCTCCGGCCGGCCACCGAGACGCAAGGAGGGAAGAGATGTGTTCCCTCCATCCCGGCAGGCAGCCGGCTGGGCCGGCTCGTGGAAGGGAGTGTGTGGCCAGCTTGGCCGGGTCACCGGTGCCTGTGTTCCTCTTTGCTCTTCTCCGGACTCCTTGCGGGGTCCCCGCCTTGTCCTGGCTGCAGCGCGAGGGGCCGTGCAGGGCTGTTGGGCTTTGCCCCCGGTGGTTGGAAGTCTGGATCTGGATCGTTGTGATTCCCCAAGTGTGAGCTCGCGAGCTCGCGGACTGGCCGGGGCCGGGGCCGGGGCCGGGGCCGGGGCCGGGGCCGGGGCCGGGGCCGGGACCACCCGCCCGTGGAGGTTGTCGGGGCCTCGGCCTCGAGCCCGAGTGGGTCCTGGTGTTTGGAGGGGCGGGCGGGGACCTACCTGTCTCAGTCAGCGACTAAGTCCGAGTTAGGCTCGAGGATCGGCGGGGTTCGCCCGCCCGGGGAGGGTGCCCGGCCTCCGGGCCCCAGTGGGGACCCAGTGGACCCCAGTGGCCATAGGGCTCGGCCCATTGCCCGTTTCCCCAAGGAAGGCCCAGGTGAGAGGGTCTCGTGCTGTCCCCCGCGCCAGCAGGTGGCTCGGGGAGGGCGCTGATGGAGGGCTGGCTTGGTCCAGCGTCCCTGCGCCCTGTCCCGCCCCCCCACCCCCCCCCCCGCGGTCGACCAGTTGGCCCTGGGTGCTCCGCCGTCTGCAGCATTGGGGTCGTCTGAGGGGCCAGGTCCCCGGCGCCTTGCTTTGGAGGGCGGGTGTGATCAGGGGATTGTCCCCTCTGTCATGTGTCACAGATCTTTTGGCTAGAGGTGGGCGTTTTGTGTCTGCAGGTATATGCTGACACGCTGTCTTTCGGTGGTTGCCGCTGCTGCAAAGACGAGGGGATTTGGGCTCCCGGATGGCGAGTTGGGGCTCTGGGTTTGCTGGCCGTCCCGTGGTACTTGGAACCCTGCTTCTCTCGCCCCTGAGCTGTCCGCCCTGGGGCCCGTGCGCCGGCTCTTGGACATCCGAGTGTGGCCTCCCCTGACTCGGTGCCGCCTCCGGTCTCTAGCACCCGAGGGTGGCGGGGATGGCGGCAGGGGCCCTCTGCCCCTGTGTGCTCCTCGTCGCGGGCACCGAGTGCGGTCTGAGACGACCCTCGAGTGTGGCTCCGTGCCTTTCTGCGTGTCAGGCGTTCCCCTGGGTCGTTGTCGGCCGCTGGCGGTGTTGGGGGTTGTGGCACTGGCGAGGCTGAAAGCGGGCTCTTCTCTGACTGTCCTTGCCAGGCCTACCCTCCCCGCGGTCCTGTCTCTTCCCCTCCCCTTTCATTGTGACCGATGTGGTGAATGAGCGCTCTCCTGGGCCGGGCCTAAGCCGCGCCAGGCGAGGGACGGACATTCATGGCGAATGGGACCGCTCTTCTCGTTCTGCCTGCGGGCCCCTCGTCTCTCTACCCCGCCTCTCGGTGGTGCGTGGAAGGCAGGGGTGCGGAATCCGGCCCGACCTCGCTTCCCCTCCCGCTCGCCCTTGTGGTGTTGTCGCCCGGGGGCGGGTGGGTCGTGGTCGCTTGACGCGATGGAACTCTCCTCGCTTGCCCCTTCGGGGGGCGTCTGCGGCGTGGGTGGAGTCCTCCCCCACGGTGGGGAGAGGGGCTCGCCCCGCCACTACGCTGCGCGCCGCGCCCTACGGCACGCGAGCGTGCCTCGGCCTCCTGCGGTGCTCCTGGAGCGTTCCCGGCTTGTCTGTCCAGGTGCACGAGGCTGAGGGTCGGTGCCGTACCCGTGTCCCGGTGCCTCTGTTCTGAGCCGCCTGCCGTCGTTGGCGTGCTAAACCTCGCTTTGGGGGTTTTTCTGGCTGTGCCGGGAAACCGCCCGGGGATCGAGTCGGTAGGGAAGAGGAGGCTCTTGCGCCTCATGCACCCTCCCCCCCGCCCTGGGGGAGGGGTGTTGGGCGTGTGGGTTTCCCTCCCCCCCCCAGCGGCGTCCTCTCGTTCGTCCCGGCGCGATGAGAGGAGGTGTGGGTGAGATCGCCTGCTGGGGGTGGGGCTGAGCGCGCGCCCGCGTGTGTTTACCTCCTCTGGGGGGCCCCCGCGGGCGTGTGAGCGATCGTGGTTGGGCCGGCCTGCCGTCTGCCTTTCCTCTCCTCTCTTTGCGGGAGGTTTGAGGGCCGTTCTGCCGTTGCCGCCCGGCACGGCCAGACGCTGGATTGTGGGGGAGCCCGGCCCGTGGTGGCGGGTGGCGGGCTCCCCTGCCGGCCCCGGCCGCGTACGCTCGAGACGCTTGTTGTGCCCGACCCTCTGCCTGTACCGCAGATCCCCCCCAAGCCTGGCTTTGTCTCCTCGACGGTTTCCCTTCGCGCTCCGACGGGGGTCCGCTCGGGGCCGGGTGCGGCCCGCCCTCAGTGAGAAGAGTCTTCTCTAGCGATCCGAGAGAAGGGTGTGCCTCGTGACGGTGGCCACCCGCGTTTGTCTCCTTTCTCAGCCTCGCGCGGTAGCCGCCGACGTCGCTGCGTCGTAGCTGTCGGTCGGTGCGTGTCTGGGCGAGAGCTGCCCTCCTTCCCCAAGCTCTGCCGTGGTGGGGTGGAAGGAGGGGTCCGCCGGTCCCCGCGGTGGGGGTCGTGCGCCCGCTCTTTGCCTCTGGCTGTGGCCCGCGCCTCCCCCCTCCGAGTCGGGGGAGGGTCCCGCTGGGCCCGGGGCCGGCGCCCGGTGCGTGTGTTGTGAGGAGGGGGGACGGTTCGCCGCGCGTGAGCGCGCGCGCGTGTGGCTTCGTCCCCCCCGCCGGTGGAGGCGAACCCCGTGTGTGTGGAGGGTGCGCGGGGCCCGTTCCCCCGGACCCTCCCTCCCCGTGCCCGCCGTGAGCTTGGATACCCGCGTCCGCCTCACTCTTGTCGTCGTCCGGTCCCCGTTGCCGCGTCCGGCGGCGACGGCGGTGCCTGTGTGGGCACGGGGCCGGTCCGCCTCGCCTCCCCTCCCTCCCCGCCGCGGGAGCGTTCCGTCGGTGTTGCCGGTCCTCTGACTCGGGTTGAC
>NW_026947536.1:4290000-4300000 GCF_034190915.1 Cavia porcellus
TTTCCCTTGCCAGAAAGGGGAGGAAAACTCCTTTCCTGGCAAGCAGTTGTGTGTTTAGTTTTTGGTTTTGCCTTCACAAGGAGGCAGGCACCGAAAGAGGGGGAGAGGGCGGGGGGGGGGGGGCCAAGGGGAGGGAGGGGAGAAAGGGGGGAGGGAGGGAGGATGGACCCTTGCCATGTAGCCCAGGGCAATCTTCACAGGTTGACCTTAAACTAGTGACTGGTGACACTCCTGTCATTCTTAGCTCACCTAGGGCTGGAGTCAAGGGCCTATGCACCACTTCTTTGCCTTGGGCTACATTTCATGCTGAGAGCAGTGGAGTGGGGTGGGGTGCCTGGGCAGCACTATCCCCCAATATCTGCTCAGGCAAGTCCCTTGGCCTCCACCTTGCCCCCACGTGATGTCCCCCATGACCCTGGCTGGCTGGCTGGCTGGCAGTCATTGTCCTGTTCCATCCCCCTCTCCTGTATGCTGAACAGCATTGATTTTATATATATATATATATATATATATATATATATATATATATATATGCTTAAAGGTGATAAAGATGATAAGTCAGATGTTCAGATGTAGGTTTTGCTGGGTACCAGCTCCTTCACTTGGGCGTGCCCCAGCCCCATGTGATGGGATGTCTTTACTACCACCACCACCACCATGGTAAGTTAAGGACAACAAGCAACACCAAGGAGAATGACGACAACAGTGGGTGTTGTGTGTGGCGGTGAAGGCTTAGAATCCTAACCTAAAACTCAAAGACAAGGAGAAAACCGAGTTCGTCACAAAGATTTGACTTTTTTGCAGATTTGAGCCCAGCCTGCCAGAGGAATTATTCAGTGGTTTACGGAGACACTGTCAGGACATTCTGAAGATAAAACTAAAGACAGGCGGGGCAGGTAGGGCAGGTGGGGCAGGATGGGCGGGGGAGTGAAGCACCAGCTTTGTCAAAGAAGAGACCTTAGTTGTCATCTCCAACATTAATTAAAATGAGAGAAGTAAGGAAAACCAAGACAGACCAACAGATGGGGCAGTCCTTTCCCAGCGTGTGGCTCACACCAGATCACATAAAGACAACCACTGTGGAAGCAGAGCCAATGTCAGGTGGGATCCGGTGCGCCCTCACCTCCTCTCAGTGCGTGGCCTGGCCTGCCTCGGAAGTGGCCAGCTGGCCCTGGTTGAAAGGCGAGAAGGGAGGAAAGAAGGAAGCAAGCCTGGCACATCTTGGTGGGCTCCACCGTTCAAAGACTTTCTTCACATCAAGTTGTCACCAGGGACTTAGCTCAGTATTGTAAGCTCTTGCAGCCTAGGAAACAGGAAACGTGAGATCATGGGTTCAATCCCCAGTACCACAAAAACAAAGAAATAAATAAAACAAAATTTAAAAACAAGGAAGTTAAGCTGGGCGAGGTGGCTCACACCTGTTATCCCAGCACTTGGGAGGCTGAGGAAGGAGGAGCCTTGTCAGTTCGAGATCAGCCTAGGCTACAAAGTGAGCTCGAGGCCAGCCAGAACTGCATATAGAGACTCCCCCCCCAAGATGCAAAAATAATAAAGTTAAATCAAGTCGTTGACAGACGGACAGACTGACCGACTGACCCATGGCTGCCACTATACAAGGTACAGTAGTCAGTTCAGTGTGGCTAAAGGTATGTCTTTCAAAAATAAAAAATGATAAAAGGATCCCCTGTACCAAAAACAAACAAGCAAACAAAATTACGCGGTTCGCAGTCCTCTGAAGGTTCGCGGCAGAATCCTCTAAGGCTCTTGCCACCCATGGCAGCAGTTATTACCGATGATGGGATAGAAATGAATCCTGCACAGACTGCCAGAAATCCTTTCCTAAAGTGTGGTTCCATTTGAAACAGCGAGTGATGGGGCTCGAGTACTGCGGTGTGGGGTTGGGTGAGTGTGGTATGTATGGCTGTAATCCCAACCCTCACTAGGGAGTTGGAGGCCAAGGATGATGAGACACTGAATTGGAGAAAGCCAGGGTCTCAAAATAAGCTCAGTCAGCCTAAGTCTGTGAACCTTCCCTCGAGGTTGTGTCAGAAGTTCTTAGCCAGAAGCTGGGTTGGAGTGGCACGTGCCTGTGATCCCCCACCCAGGAGGCCTGAGGCAATCCCATTACTGTGACTTCGGTACAAACCTGGGCCATGTATTGAGTTTGAGGCTGACCTGAACTAAGTGGTGAGACCCTATTGCCAACACCAACTGCCAACAGCCACAACTATATAAACAACAGAAACGTGTGTACACACACACACACACACACACACACACACACACACACACACACACAAACACCCGGAGAGGGGTTCTAGTACAGATGGTGAATAGATAACAGCAGGCTACAGAGGCTCTCTGAGGTAGTCAACTTAGACTCCAAAATTAATACAGCATGGGGAGTCCCAAACAGAAGGAGATGGATCCACCTGACCCAGGCACAAGCTGAGAGAAACCCATTAAACATACAGTCCCGGTGCTACCATTGGAACAGCTAAAGGCTCGGTGCTCCCGCTGCAGTGCTTGAACTCGCACAGCCGAGACTTACTGAGCTACCAAAAGCCCACCGCTTCAAACTCACTGGAGATGCACTGACACTGAGGTTGGGGGTCAGCGTGCCGAATGGAGAGCTGGGCTGGTGGGGAACCTGCATTGACCTTCGGTGAGTGACGGGAATAAAACCAATCCACAGAAAAAGGGACTCCAACAGACGACATTCATTCTGGGGCTGGGCAGGGCAGACTGGTGAGAACAAGGAACAGCAGTGAGTTCAGTCAGCTGCTCCCTTCTCAAGCAGGATTGGTGGGGTGAGCTTGACCTGGGTCGTGCCCTGGGCTGAGATCCAATAGGTTACCCCAAACCAAGTACCTACACCTGGCAGCGCACCCTAATGCAGTGAGGTGCTCAGCAGGTTCATTAACCCAGAGAGGAGGGCCCTGCATATGCTGCCCCTGTTTGTACCTCCATAGTACACTGTAATGGGCAGGAGCACCTAGTCAGTGCGCTTCAGGCGAACTGTAACCAACAAAGAAAGAAACTGGGTGGGGCCTCCTATATACACCTGTATGAAAGGAACAAAAAATATGAGAAGAGGAAGCAATAAGAAAAGGTCCCCAGCCCTGAGAACATTGATACAGAAAAGGTAAATGCAAAGGAGATTGAGGATGGCAAACACAATATCAGACATGGCACCAGTGGACATAAAGTGATATCTTTGGGACCTCATAGACGAGTTCAAAAGTGAAATATTGAACCAAGTAAAGCAAGACTTAAATAGAATAATAAAACAAATGCTAAGCATCTCTCAAAAAGACACAGATGGAAGAATGGAGAAACAAAAAGGTGGGGGGGGAACCATTTGACGGAGAATATAGACAAAACAGAATACATCAAGCAGATCCAAAGAGATTACCAGGAAATTAAAAGCTCCATTGAAAGCTGGCAAAACTGCTTGAAAGAAACTAAGGATAGATTCTCCAAACTGACTGGAGGACAGGTTTGTAATGTGGGGTCATGAAAGGAAAAATTTCTTAAAAATAACAAGGAAACAAGCAGTAACAATACAAAGGCTAGAAGACGACAAGTGGATCTATAATTTAAGAATAAAGAATGTGAATGAAGAAGCAGGGGTACAAACAAAGGAACTGCAAAGGCTATTCACAGAAATAATTACGGAAAACTCCCCAAACATGGGAAAAGGAAATGCTATTCAGATGTATGAGGCTTACAGAACTCCAGCCACCTACAACCAAAACAGAACTACACCCAGGCATTTAGTAATCAAGATCTGTCCCAGTTTGTATACAAGCACTAGCTCTGAGGGCACAGACAGGTATCCCCAAAATATCACGATATAGCACAGCGACCATCTTTAATTTCCTATTAACTTAATCTGTATCCCTGTATAACTTATACTGGTATATCATGACTGACCTTAGTTAAACCTGATTTGTTTGATGGCTGTTTGTTATTGACAGATTTTATTCAAAACTATTAAGGTTGATAGTATGAACTCTGCAAGTTTAGACATCTACATTGAAAATGACAACGAAGGGGCTGGGGATTTAGCTCAGGGGCATAAGCACCTGCCTTGCAAGCAGGCAGTCATGAGTTCGATCCCTGGTACTGATAAAAACGAAAAAGACATATAAATAAATAAATAGATAAATAAAATAAAATAAAAAAGAAAATGACAATGACTCACTAAGATACCCATTCTAGGTTGGTTACTACCTGTTTTTGTAGTTCTACATTATCTACAAAGTTGTATTTCTATTAATACTGTTATGTACTTATATATTCAATAATACTATATCTGATGATATAGCCAATTCTATGGATGACAACAAGAGACAACATAGTAACCATGATAGAACTCCTTGTACAGCAGTTTTATATGTCTTTTTAGTTTTATGTGTCTATAGGAATATGTTTTGTTCTGTCCTGCTTTGTTCTGCTTCTCCCTCTAATATAGAGAGGATAGAAATACACGTCAAGACTCATGTTTGTGTAAAACCTATAAACAGTTTGAGAGAACTGATCTTATGACACATGATGAAATGAACAAACGCTTTGAAGGAAAAAAAGGCACTACAGCACCCAGTGCTGACTCTGGCGGGTCATGGTGTGAAATTCAGCAATACTATTATTCTCTGTTCAGAGTGATTTTAATCTGCTTTGGTTTGTTAAATCTCAACATAAATGCAGATATGAATAAATGCATGTATGTTAAGAGTATAGGATTGATAACCACATTACTAAGATTTTATTAGATAGTTGAACAGAATTATTTCCAGTCTCGCTGTTTGAATTCCCATTAATATGTTCCACTCTTGTGTCTTGAACAACTATTTGTAAGAGGACAATATGTAAACATCAACAAGTGATTTATTACTGTTTATTTTTTTCCATTGAAAGTATGTATTATTTCGACCGTTTTCTGTTTCGTTTTGTCTTTCTTTAAATAAAAATTTAAAAATAAACACCCAGAGAAACACAAAGGTGTTAGCGTCTCTTACTTGGAATGTAAAATTATCTTTCACGATACCCATGGCTATTTTTGCAGCCATGAACAGAGGAGTCGCAATCGGACACGTAACAACAATGAAAACATTGAGAGTGAATGAATGAAACTTGAACGGTGACTCTTCTGCGTGTCCCTTTTCATTCTCTGGTACTCTTCACGTGAACAGGGAATGGGGAATGGTGACGGACGGACGAACCAACAGACAGTACCACCGCCGGCATGGAAGGTTTTATGTTGCTCGACCCACACCTCTTGACACAAGTAGGGAATTCATTTACTTATCTGTGGCGAATGGGTCCTGCAAAGTGTGCTCCACCACTGCGGGCGGGGGGGGGGGAGGGCTCCCCAGGCCCCCCCTTCCGATGACTGTTTGTGAGAGCCTATGGGAGACTAAGATTTCCTAGATAGCTACATATCACGTGGCTGTCCTTTAAGGGTTTCTGTTGGGTTGCCATTGGTTGTTGTTGTTGTTATTGTAGTGGTTGTTGTTGTTGTTGTTGTTGTTGTTGTTGTTGTTATTGTAGTAGTTGTGCTTCACTTTTGGTTTCTTTTTGGGGGAGTATATTGTTTTGTTTGCACTGGGGATTGAACTCGTGACCTCGTGCTTACCATACAGGCGCTTATGCCACTGACTGGGCTAAATCCCCAGCTGTGCTTCAGTTTTAGGTAAAAGAGAAAGTAGTAGTAATAGTAGTAGTAGTAGTAATAGTGGTAGTAGTAGCAGCAGCAGCAGCAGCAGCAGCAGCATCGTGGCTCTAGGGCAGGTGGGGCTGTGCCACCTCCATCCCCACCCCCTTGGGGACGGGAGGGTGGGGGTCACCAGAGCTCAGAAGAGAAAAACTCACCATAATTTGCAGAGAAAGAACAAACAAACAATTAAAAAAAAAACAGTAAGCAAAACTAAAAACAGAACAACTTGCAGAGCATCCCGAGAGGGGACTGTATGGGTGAGGGGGATTGTGGATGCTCACTCTATCTTGTTAATTGAAAAGAGAAAGAAAAAGGAAAGGAAAACAGTAAAATCAAACCTATTCAAACAGGATATGGTGTTGCAGGCCTAGAATGCCAGCACTGGGAGGGTGGGGTGGGGGTTGGGTGGGGCGGGGCAGGGCGGGGCCGGGGCGGGGTGGGGTGGGGCGGTGGGGGGAGGAATCATCAGGAGTTCAAGGCCAACCTGGGCTACTTTGTGAGTTTAAGGGTAGCCGGAACTGCGTAGAGAGGCTCGTCTCAAAAAAAGGAAACTAAATAAATGGAATATCTGAAGGAATATGACGTTTATAGCTTACTACATAACGAACATTTGTAAGCAAATATTGAATGTCTCCTAATTTATTGTCTATCCTTATACCTTATAAAACCAACAGACTGTGTTTTGCACTATCCCAGAGGTTTACTTGTCTGGATTGAAAAGTACATATCAGTGCTCACCATCAGAGGGCAGTGACACGCTACTTTGCAAATGACCCATTCGGCTCTCTGATGGAAGGTCTGTGTGATCACAAAGTGAAACCGAGAATCTGGAGTTAGAGATTTGGCCCAGTTTCACTCCCGTTATCACCGCCATACCATGCCCGGAATATAAGGAGAAGCTGAGTAAGTTACAGAGAGGGGTGATCTATTTGTCCAAACTTCATAAGCATTTTTCTTCTTTTCTATTTATTGAAGAGTAGTTATAACATCAATACAGATGTGAAACTGTCAAGATGTATACGTGTGGAAGAGAGAAGAGAAACATGACTGTCAAAGAAATAGACCTGAGGATCAATGGAACAGATTAGAAGATGCAAGCACAACTACAAAGGCACTCAGCCACCTTATATTTGACAAAGGGGCTAAACATGTTCACTGGGAAAAGGAAGGTCTCTTCAATAAATGGTGTTGGAAAAAATTGCCTTCCCACACACCGAAGACTGAAACTAGACCCATGCTTATCACCGTCACTAAACTCAAGTCAAAATGGATCGAAGATTTAAATATTGAAACAGAAACACTAAATAAATGTACTGGAAAACAAAATAGGTTTAAAAAAATAAATCTTGGAGACGGCCGGGGATGTAGCTCAGCGGCATGAGCGCCTGCCTTACAAACGCCTGGTCGTGAGTTCAATTCCCGGTACAAAAAAAAAAAAAACAAAAAAAAAAACAAAAAAAAAAACAAACAAACAAACAAACAAAAAAAAACTTGGAGACATAGGGGTAGGCAGAGAACTCATGAACAAAATGCAATCCGCATGGGGAAATACTTCAAAGAACGAACAACTGCGATCTCATCTTATTAAAACGTTTCTGCACTTCAAAAGAAATCACCAACAAAGTAAAAAGAAAGCCCACAGAAGGGGAAAGAATTTTAGCCAGCAATCTCTCAGACAAAGGACTTATATCCAGAATATAAACATCAAGCCCCCCAAATTCAAAGACTCTCTCCAAAAAATGGGCATCTGAGATGAACACACATTTCTCAGATAAAGGTATACAAGTGGCAAATAAATACATCAGGAAATGTTCACTATCACTGGCCATGTGAGACATGCAAATTAAAACAGTATTGAGATTTCATCTCACTCCAGAACAAATGTCTGCCATCCAGAAATCAACCAATAACAAATGTTGGCGAGGCTCTGGGAAAAAAGGAACACTTCCTTTTCCACTGTTGGTGGGAGTGCAGACTCGTGCAGCCACTATGGAAATTGATATGGAGATTCCTCTGAACAAACTAGGGTTAGAAGTTCCATTCAACCTAGCTATTACCCTCGTGGGTATTTTCCCCCCAAAATTGAAAATATCATGTCACAGTGACATATGTGCACTTATGTTTTTAGCAGCACAATTTTTAATAGGTAAATCTTGGAAACAACCAAAGTGCCCATCAACCGCAGAGTGAATGAAAAAGATGTGTTATTTTTATACAATGGTATATCGCTCAGCTATAAAAAGGGAGGATTCTGAGGCTTTTATAGGCGAATGGAGGCAACTCGAGATTATCCTGAAATAAAGAAGACTCACATTTGTAAATATCACATTGTCTCTGTAGTGTAAAACATAATAAAAACTGAATGGGAATAAGATCCAAAATGTATAATAGATATTGTAAAAATGAAAGGGAAGGAAAGTACTCTAAAGGATATAACTCTATGTATGTTTAAGTGTGTAAGATAGATGACCATATTATTAAGTTTTCGTGGGATCACTGAACAGAATGGCTTTCACTGTCAATGTCTGAGTGTCTATCCACTTTTTATGCTTTGATTCTGTGACTTTAACAACTATTTCTAAGAGGACAATACATAATTTACTGACTAGTGATTTCTTTCCTTTTGTGGAGGTGGTGGTGTTGGTGATACCAGGGATCAAAATCACGACCTCACACTTGCCAAGGTGGTACTTAAACCACTGAGCTAAATCCCGGCCCCGACTAGTGATTTCTTAGTGTTTTTTTTTTTTTTAAATACTATATTATTTCTATCCTTTTTTCTTTAAATAAAAAAAGAGAGACAGAAACATGTAAGTAATGCATTTTAAGATATTACAGTATTAGCAGGTAAACTTATAGTATACATAGACATTTAGATTGTCATCACTAGGAGCATGGCTTTTTGGGGGGTAGGGAGAAGAATATATTTATTGGGGGCAAGAAAGCTTCTGAGAGAGAGAGAGACAGAGACAGAGAGACACAGAGAGAGAATGAGTCCTGATTGGTTTACTGAGGACCCAGCCTTTTCTAGGGATTGTCATACGGCAAAACCATGAATTGAAGTGGCTACAAGGTTAGGAAACAATTGGAAATTAAAAGTGGGACATGGCAGGGGGACAAAACTATGGCCAATCGATAATATTCTGAACATAATTGATCGGGTAATACTGATTAAATGGAGATCGAATGGGGAGGCAAGTCACAAGGCAAGCAGGCATGAAACAGAACAGGAAGTGGGTCACTGGCGCTTCTCCACTTTCCTAAAGTGATCAATACCTATTTTGAATATCAAGGATTGCCGGGTGTGGTGGTGCATGCCTGTAATGCCAGACACTTGGTAGCCTGAGGCAGGAGGATCCTTGCAAGTTTGAGACCACCGGCCTGGGCCACAAACTGAGCTCAAGTCCTGCCTGAACTGCATGGTGAGACCCTGTCTCCAAAAGATTGAAAATACTACTACTACTACTACTACTACTACTACTACTACTAATAATAATAATAATAATAATAATAATAAAGGATCCTAGGTAGCAGTTGCTTGATTCCAGTGGGGGTTTGGTTTGGTTTGTTATTGAGATGGGGGTCTCTGTTATGCATCCCAGGCTGCCCTTAAACTCACTATGGAACCCAAGCTGTCCTCAAACTCATGGTGATTCTGTCTCAGGCTCCTGATTGAGTTCTGAGCTTATAGGCATGTCTTACCACACCCTGCTGAAGGCCAATATATGTTTTGTTTTGTTACATTAAGGGGAATGAAACCTCAGGACCTCATGTTTGCCAGGCAGATGCTGTACCGCATAACTATGTCCCTGGCCCTGAACATCTAATTTTTTTTTTCCAGTACTGGGGATCGAACTGACGACCTAGGGCTTGCCAGGTTGGCCCTTATGCCACTGAGCTAAATCCCCAGCCCTGAACATGTAGTATTTGAGGAATTTCTAACATTACTCACCCAAGTCAACAAGGAACCAGGAGAGCTACTGTTTTATTTTATTTTTTTTTCTTTTCTTTCTGTCTTTTTTTTTTTTTTTCTTCTATGTCTTTTCTTTTTCTTTCTTTCCTGATCTGGTCTGTTCTGATCTTTCTTTTCTTTTGAGCTTTGTTTTGATTTGGAGACAAGGTCTCATTATGTACTTCAGGCTAGCCTTGCACTTGCAGCGCTCTTCCTCCTGCCTCGGCCTCCTCAGTGCTGATCTCACACAGTGAGCTTCCAAGCCCAGCCGGTTACTCACTTTTGCACACTCTCCACTCATGCTGAGTAGCTCTCTGCCATGTCTCTGT
>NW_026947536.1:4305000-4312500 GCF_034190915.1 Cavia porcellus
CAGGTGCTGATGTCACTGAGCTTCATCCAGGGCCCTGGGCCTGTGGGGTACTGCACCTTCCTTCCTTCCTTCCTTCCTTCCTTCCTTCCTTCCTTCCTTCCTTCTTTCCTTCCTTCCTCCTTGGCCTGTCCTTTACCATTGCCGTGTTTCCTGTGCCCCAGGGTACAGGATCCAACAACATCCCACTCTTCTCCCTACCCCGAGCTGATTTTCAGGGCCTCCTCTGCTCTATTTCTCGGGGCTGAATGTCACTGGGGAGGGGAGAGGAGGGGAAAGGAATACAGCTAGCTTATTTAGTGTAGGAAGGCAGACGGGGCTGGGGGGGAGGGGGGGCGGGGCGGCGGCAGGGGCGGCGGGCCGCGCGGTGTGCGCGAGCGAGGGATCGAGTGCGCGGCGCGGGGGTCACGGGGTCACGGGGGCGGGGCATCGGCATAGGAACCGCTTCTGTGTGTGGTGGCCCCTCCCCCCCTCGGACGCCGCTGCCGGGGGTGGGGAGGGGGCTGTCGCGTCTGCCGAGTGTGCGCCTGCGCAGTGTGCGTGCGTGCGTCTACGTGCGTCCGCGTGGGGGGGGGGGCGGGTTATCTAGGAAGTCGCTCGTTTTTTCGGCTGGATTTTGCTGCCCTCCTGAATGTGTCCTAGAAAGACACAAGAACAAAAACGAAACGAAACGAAACAAAACAAAACAACCGGGGAGAGGGAGGGAAAGGCTTGTAGGGGAGCTCCTCCGCTCACGGCCTCCCAGCCCCCTCATTCCCTCCGGTGCCCGCCTCCTCGCCTCCTCGCTCACCACTCCCACTCCCCGGCCGCCGCCCCCTCCCCTACCGCGCCTCGGGGGCCCGTCTCTCTCCTGGTTCCGGCTTTATCCGGCCCTAGCGCAGTTCCCCTACCCCAGGTCCCGGGCCCCTGGGCCTCTGATCCCGGAACTGCCACTGAGCTGACCTTGCTGTCCCTCTCCCTGCCTCGACCTCGGCCTCGGCTTTGGCCTCCGCCTCCCCCTCCTCCCCTCGCCCACCCTTGCGTCCCCTGCTTTGTGCCCTTGTGTAAAGAATTCGTTCCATGAGACCATACTCATTAGTGAAATAAATCAATCTCGCATGTGTGAATACCGAATAGTTTCCCTAATGTAAATAATGATTCAAATATATAAAAATATGTGGTAATCATGATTCCCCATTAGGTGGCCTTGAAGCCTTATAAAGTTTTCACTCATTAATTAGAAAGGCTTTATTCTGGGCTTCTTGATATGAAAATATTTGAAGCTAGAGTATATGAAGTTTTACCCAAATATTTCAAGGAAAAAGACACTATGGTAACTACTATTAAGTCAGGTTATAAGGTGGTGAAGTACTAGGTTATTGAAACAGTCATGCTGTGACCTCTATTGTTATATTGTTATGTCCTGTTTTATCTCAATCTCCCCCTTATTGTTTCAAAAAAAAATTATTTAGTCATTTCTTATGTTTGTCTTAATTAAAGAAAAAATTCAAAAAAATTAGGATATATAAATAGTAACTCTTTTCGATTTCCTATTAACTTGTTTTGAAGTCCTGTAGTACTCCCACGATCTTGTTTTGACTGATTAGACTCTGTTCCATTCTATATGATAGTATCAAGTTTGAAGACATAGGCAAGTACTTTGAAGACAATAAGATTCACTAAGATACCCATTCTGGTTTGACTATTGTCTTCTTTGGAAGTCCTGTAATGTTTACAATGCCTAAGTTTTATTGGTCTTGTTCTCTACTGTTTTGTCCAACTTTATAATATCTAATAAGATAGACAATTCTTTTTAAGGAAACAAGGGACAACGTTGATAACCATTGTTGATAAACTTGTACTCTGTTCTACACCATGTGCTATGTCTATCCTTGGTATTGACTGACAGCTTTGTTTTGCCATATTTGAATGTATTCTCCCCCCCCCCCCAAAGAAAGTAATAAGCACTAAGGAGTAATAAAATACAAGATGTGTAAATTTTGTTGTAAAAAAGAGAGGGAAAAAAAAAAAAAACAGAAAAAGAGCTCTAACGGATATAACAGCAAGTGTGTTTGGGGGTGTTAAATAGCTGACTTTATCAATGTTTTTGGAACATTGAACACAGCTGTTTGCAGTCTCCCTGTTTGAATGTCCACCTTGTGTTATTTGATACTGTGATTTGAGGAACTATTTTCAAGAAGATAGTGTGTAATCTACTAGCAGGTAATTTCTTACTGTTATGTTTTTTTTGTTTTGTTTTGTTTTGTTTTGTTTTGTAGTTCTGTATTGCGTGTACCCTTACGCCGCTTTGGTTTGTTTTGTGTTTTTCTCTTTTTCCTCTTAAATTAAAAAAAAAAAAAAAAAAAAGAATTCGTTCCAGACACAAAGGTGGATGTAAAGTGATCTACGTAGAATGCTTTTGTAAAGTGGAGGATCCAAATGGATTTAGGCCTGTGTGAGAGAGAAGGTGGGGTGGGTGTTGCCGCGGAGGCCTCTCTGCCTTCAGTGAAAGCCTTGAGTGAAAGGTGATGGGGGTGGGGAGATTTAAAGGGCCTGTGTTAAAACACAGAGAGAGACAGACACAGACTCACACGTGTGTTGTTTTACACACAGCAGTTACTCCTGGAGATAGACACACATAGATATATATCTAATAAATTCACTGTGTAACATTGTTTCTTCATTTTAAACATTTACTTTTCGTTGTTTTGTTTTGTTTTTGGCAGATACGTTAGTTGAGAGACCCAAAGGGGTCCAGCGCGAGGAGGCAAGTGCCCCGAGGACCTTGAGTCCTATTGGATCAGCTGATAGGATAGGATGGGTCTGAACTCTGGGGCCTTGGCCTCAGAGGGCAGGCAGTGGTCCCCTGCGCAGTCAGGGCATGGTGTGTGTGTGTGTGGGGGGGGGGGGGGCTTCTTTTTTTTTTTTTTTTTTTTGTGGTTCTCTCTGTTCTCTCCCTGTCCTGATTATAGAATACTAAGGAAACACTTTTTAATTAAAGAGTCAGGAGAACTATCTGGAGCAATGGATACCTTTGGTAGGTTTTGTTTTGTTGTTGTTGCTGCTGTTGTTGTTTTGTTCTTTTAATGACCAGAGTTAAGTGGGTAATAAACATGTCTTTAAACAAAATCTGCCCCTCTGTTGAATCAGGGTCTATTTTTTTTTTAAGGGAACAAAACAAAACAGTGTAAGGGTACAAGTAATACAGGACTTAAAAACACACACTTGCAGTTGTATAAATCAGGATCTATGGATCCATGTTTCATGAGTGCCTCTGATAAATGACCTAAGAAGTCAGAGCGGTTTTCACCTTTCTTTAGAGACGTACTTGACAATGTAAAATAACTAGAAGGCTTGGATTTTATCCTCCTCAGACCTTCAAGAATACACGTCTGGAAAAGTGTCTCTTGTTCTCATCTCTTACATTGTTGTCAGGCCACTCGGGGTCTTGGTTGGGAACCAACCAAGATTGTGCACCGTTGGGAATTGGTGGTTCCCCTGCCTCTCTGTCTTCTGGTCTTCTAAAGTGAACGGTATGATACTCATCTCTCATGTCCAAATGCAATAGCGACTTGTAACACTGCCTGTCTCTCACTAGAAGTCATTGACGTTCAGAGTGACATTGCATCTTCCCAGCCTAGCTTCTATGGATCTGAGCAAATCCTTGAAAGACATTGAGGTACTTATCAGGGTCACCTGAAGATTTTCCTAGCTGTAGATATAATTTGCTGTAAGTCGCCGAGATATATATATATATCGAGAGAGAGAGAGAGAGAGAGAGAGAGAGAGCACAACCACTGTAGCATGTGTCTTTATTTATACGCTTCCGAGAAGTACAACGTCAACCTCAACCCCACTTTGTAGCGATTTGTTTGCCGGGCTGGCCTGAGCCCCTTGGCCCTTTGCCTCCTTGGGGCTGCAGCAGCTTGTTCAGGTGGCTTGTTTTGGACTCTCTGTGTTTCCTGGGCAGGCAGGTGGGCAGGCGGGCAGGCACCAGGCACCAGGCAGGCAGGCAGGCAGGCAGGCAGGCAGGCAAACAGACCTCGCTTTAGCTGTCGTACCCCCCCCCCCCCGGGTGATTGATCTATCTCCGGATTCAAAGGCTCCCTCCACCCTGCCTGCACGCGCACTCACTCGCCTACTCCTTTCCGCGGTCCCCCCTCCCCCCTTGGAGGCCAGGGGACCCCGCCGATTGGGCCCCTTAGGGTGATTTTGAACATCCTGCTCTTCCAGCTCAGAGACCTCTGGTGATCTCGCTGGTGTTTGAGGTCGTTGTGGGGCTCCACCTGGTGGTGGCTTTGCTATGATGTCGCGCTCGTAGTCAGCAGCTGGAGCGCAAAGGGCTGACGTGTGGCCTTGGCGACGGGGACAGAGTCCCAGGAGGTCCGCCTGCTAGGCGAGACTGCAGCGGTCGTGCCTGAGCTGAGCCGGCGGGCGCGCTGTGCGGAGATTGGATCGGCAGGGCTATGTGAGAGGTGACTGTTGCCGCCTTTCCGCGGCCGGTCGCGGCTAGCCGGGGGGTGTGTGGGTGACCCGAGCCGGTCGACCAGCACACCCTCCTGCTTCTCGGCGGCCCTCCGGCCGGCCACCGAGACGCAAGGAGGGAAGAGATGTGTTCCCTCCATCCCGGCAGGCAGCCGGCTGGGCCGGCTCGTGGAAGGGAGTGTGTGGCCAGCTTGGCCGGGTCACCGGTGCCTGTGTTCCTCTTTGCTCTTCTCCGGACTCCTTGCGGGGTCCCCGCCTTGTCCTGGCTGCAGCGCGAGGGGCCGTGCAGGGCTGTTGGGCTTTGCCCCCGGTGGTTGGAAGTCTGGATCTGGATCGTTGTGATTCCCCAAGTGTGAGCTCGCGAGCTCGCGGACTGGCCGGGGCCGGGGCCGGGGCCGGGGCCGGGGCCGGGGCCGGGGCCGGGGCCGGGACCACCCGCCCGTGGAGGTTGTCGGGGCCTCGGCCTCGAGCCCGAGTGGGTCCTGGTGTTTGGAGGGGCGGGCGGGGACCTACCTGTCTCAGTCAGCGACTAAGTCCGAGTTAGGCTCGAGGATCGGCGGGGTTCGCCCGCCCGGGGAGGGTGCCCGGCCTCCGGGCCCCAGTGGGGACCCAGTGGACCCCAGTGGCCATAGGGCTCGGCCCATTGCCCGTTTCCCCAAGGAAGGCCCAGGTGAGAGGGTCTCGTGCTGTCCCCTGCGCCAGCAGGTGGCTCGGGGAGGGCGCTGATGGAGGGCTGGCTTGGTCCAGCGTCCCTGCGCCCTGTCCCGCCCCCCCACCCCCCCCCCCCGCGGTCGACCAGTTGGCCCTGGGTGCTCCGCCGTCTGCAGCATTGGGGTCGTCTGAGGGGCCAGGTCCCCGGCGCCTTGCTTTGGAGGGCGGGTGTGATCAGGGGATTGTCCCCTCTGTCATGTGTCACAGATCTTTTGGCTAGAGGTGGGCGTTTTGTGTCTGCAGGTATATGCTGACACGCTGTCTTTCGGTGGTTGCCGCTGCTGCAAAGACGAGGGGATTTGGGCTCCCGGATGGCGAGTTGGGGCTCTGGGTTTGCTGGCCGTCCCGTGGTACTTGGAACCCTGCTTCTCTCGCCCCTGAGCTGTCCGCCCTGGGGCCCGTGCGCCGGCTCTTGGACATCCGAGTGTGGCCTCCCCTGACTCGGTGCCGCCTCCGGTCTCTAGCACCCGAGGGTGGCGGGGATGGCGGCAGGGGCCCTCTGCCCCTGTGTGCTCCTCGTCGCGGGCACCGAGTGCGGTCTGAGACGACCCTCGAGTGTGGCTCCGTGCCTTTCTGCGTGTCAGGCGTTCCCCTGGGTCGTTGTCGGCCGCTGGCGGTGTTGGGGGTTGTGGCACTGGCGAGGCTGAAAGCGGGCTCTTCTCTGACTGTCCTTGCCAGGCCTACCCTCCCCGCGGTCCTGTCTCTTCCCCTCCCCTTTCATTGTGACCGATGTGGTGAATGAGCGCTCTCCTGGGCCGGGCCTAAGCCGCGCCAGGCGAGGGACGGACATTCATGGCGAATGGGACCGCTCTTCTCGTTCTGCCTGCGGGCCCCTCGTCTCTCTACCCCGCCTCTCGGTGGTGCGTGGAAGGCAGGGGTGCGGAATCCGGCCCGACCTCGCTTCCCCTCCCGCTCGCCCTTGTGGTGTTGTCGCCCGGGGGCGGGTGGGTCGTGGTCGCTTGACGCGATGGAACTCTCCTCGCTTGCCCCTTCGGGGGGCGTCTGCGGCGTGGGTGGAGTCCTCCCCCACGGTGGGGAGAGGGGCTCGCCCCGCCACTACGCTGCGCGCCGCGCCCTACGGCACGCGAGCGTGCCTCGGCCTCCTGCGGTGCTCCTGGAGCGTTCCCGGCTTGTCTGTCCAGGTGCACGAGGCTGAGGGTCGGTGCCGTACCCGTGTCCCGGTGCCTCTGTTCTGAGCCGCCTGCCGTCGTTGGCGTGCTAAACCTCGCTTTGGGGGTTTTTCTGGCTGTGCCGGGAAACCGCCCGGGGATCGAGTCGGTAGGGAAGAGGAGGCTCTTGCGCCTCATGCACCCTCCCCCCCGCCCTGGGGGAGGGGTGTTGGGCGTGTGGGTTTCCCTCCCCCCCCCAGCGGCGTCCTCTCGTTCGTCCCGGCGCGATGAGAGGAGGTGTGGGTGAGATCGCCTGCTGGGGGTGGGGCTGAGCGCGCGCCCGCGTGTGTTTACCTCCTCTGGGGGGCCCCCGCGGGCGTGTGAGCGATCGTGGTTGGGCCGGCCTGCCGTCTGCCTTTCCTCTCCTCTCTTTGCGGGAGGTTTGAGGGCCGTTCTGCCGTTGCCGCCCGGCACGGCCAGACGCTGGATTGTGGGGGAGCCCGGCCCGTGGTGGCGGGTGGCGGGCTCCCCTGCCGGCCCCGGCCGCGTACGCTCGAGACGCTTGTTGTGCCCGACCCTCTGCCTGTACCGCAGATCCCCCCCAAGCCTGGCTTTGTCTCCTCGACGGTTTCCCTTCGCGCTCCGACGGGGGTCCGCTCGGGGCCGGGTGCGGCCCGCCCTCAGTGAGAAGAGTCTTCTCTAGCGATCCGAGAGAAGGGTGTGCCTCGTGACGGTGGCCACCCGCGTTTGTCTCCTTTCTCAGCCTCGCGCGGTAGCCGCCGACGTCGCTGCGTCGTAGCCGTCGGTCGGTGCGTGTCTGGGCGAGAGCTGCCCTCCTTCCCCAAGCTCTGCCGTGGTGGGGTGGAAGGAGGGGTCCGCCGGTCCCCGCGGTGGGGGTCGTGCGCCCGCTCTTTGCCTCTGGCTGTGGCCCGCGCCTCCCCCCTCCGAGTCGGGGGAGGGTCCCGCTGGGCCCGGGGCCGGCGCCCGGTGCGTGTGTTGTGAGGAGGGGGGACGGTTCGCCGCGCGTGAGCGCGCGCGCGTGTGGCTTCGTCCCCCCCGCCGGTGGAGGCGAACCCCGTGTGTGTGGAGGGTGCGCGGGGCCCGTTCCCCCGGACCCTCCCTCCCCGTGCCCGCCGTGAGCTTGGATACCCGCGTCCGCCTCACTCTTGTCGTCGTCCGGTCCCCGTTGCCGCGTCCGGCGGCGACGGCGGTGCCTGTG